>NW_006409094.1:342120-344223 GCF_000296735.1 Chrysochloris asiatica
CCCCCTAAACCACCCACCCCAACCCCACCATTGTATTCCATTAACTTTTCCCTCCTTTTAAGACAGTCTATTTTACCCTGTAATCTACCTAACCTTCTTGCCACCTGGATCTCTGTTCCTCTGTGTTTACCTTCTTTCATATTGTAATTGTTTTGATCATAGACTGACCTCCCAGATCCTCTGAATTTGTTCTTTTAGTTTTATTCTGTTCTTGACTCTTCCATTTGTTGATTGAGTTCCGGGTGATACTGCCACGTACGTCAATCTCTGGTTGTTGTCTGTTCTTGTTGGTTCTCAGTCCACAGAACTCTCTTTAGGATGGTTTTCATTGTAGGGTTGGGTTTGGCAAAATCCCTTAGCTTCTGTATATCCTGGAATGTTTTGATTACGCCTTCGTGTAAGTTTGACAGCTTTGCTGGGTAGAAGATTCTTAGTTGGCAATTTTTTTCTTTCCGCATTTTATGTATCTCCCCCATTGCCTTCGTGCCTGTATGGTTTCTGCTGAGAGGTCCGAGCTTAATCTGATTTGCTTGCCTTGTAACACTTCTCTTTTCCCTGGCTGCTTTCAGGATTCTGGCCTCATCTTTGATTTTGGAGAGCTTGCTTATGATATGTCTTGGTCACTTTCTTTTAAGGTCTATCCTTCCTGGAGTTCCTTAAGCTTCTTAAATGTTTTCTTTTCATTTTTCAGTATGTTAGAGAAATTTTCTTCCAGAAACTCCTCAACTATCTCATCTGTGGAATTGTGTGATTCCTCCTGTTCCAGAATGCTGATAATTCTTAAGTTATTCCTCTTCATGTTGTCTAACATGAATCTTAGACCTTCTTCAGATTTTTCAAATCCTTTTTTCTGCTTGTTCTTCGATCTTAGTACTATTGAGAGATTTGTCTTCCAGCTCACTAGTTCTGGCTTCCACCTCTTCAATTTTACTCCTTTGTCCATTTCTGATATTCTATTACCAACCATTTGAACCTCTTTCTGTAGGTTTGAATTGTTTCCAATGCGGTATCTATCTTATTTGATTGTTCCTGTAGCACTTTCCTGACTTCTTCCTTTTTATCAACTCCATTGTAAAGTGTTTTGATACATTTTATAATCATTGTTCTGAATTACTCCTCAGGCATTTCTAAAGCCTGCCCATTTTTCAGTATGCAGTGTAGGTCTACCTCTAGATCATCTGTCTCAGTCACTTTATCTCATTTGAACATGTGCTGATATGGTCATCTGTTTCTGGTTTGGGGGCATATTCAGGAGTTAACTGTGACCTTAAAACTTAGATGGGTGTGTGTTCTGGTATTTTTAATGTTTTCTGATTGCCTCCAGATATATGTGATCAGGAGATGGGCTTCCCTTTTCACTCTTCATCTTCTTCTTGAGAAATTTCAAGATGCCACTATTAGTGATTTTGACATAACTCAGGATTTAGTTTTTGGTCTGTTTCCTTTTTAGCCTGTCTGCCCCACTCCAGAATGCTTGTTTAGGCCTTTTTCCTAGTGATAAACAGCTCAGGACCAGCTGTGGCTGTTTTGCATTGCTATTTGGTTTTAAGTGGAAACTGTCATTGAAATATCAAGGAGAAGAGGTTGGGCTTGATGGCGGCTAGGGTGGAGGTAAAGTGAAGTTCACCATTAGCAATAACACAGAATACCAGGCAAAGCAAATCCAAGGCAGAGCTATAAAACTTGGAACCACACAGGTGCAAATATTTAAAAAGTTTGAAGGCTGATAGCTAGTGGAACTTGAAGCAGAAGTAAGAAATCATGTACTTTTGAATCTGCCAGGCTCGACAGCCAGGACCCACAACTTGGGCGAGACCAAACGGCAAAACCAAGTGAAGGGGCAGACACACCACGGAAAAACGCCATGGGAACCTTGGAGCAAAGGTGGAGAATACACTTTATCAGTTTTGCTTTGATCTGTTTTTGTATCTGGCCCGGCCCCCACTGTTTGTGCACCTCCATTCATTGGCCCGCCCCCCACTGTTTGTGAACTTCCATTCTGGTGACTAGAGGGGTTGCCTAAGCGAGTGGTTATCCCCCACCCTCACTACTGGTGGGTTCTTCTGCCATGCATGCGCACAGATACCCTCAGCCCAAGAGCTG
>NW_006409094.1:350685-358767 GCF_000296735.1 Chrysochloris asiatica
GACCATCAAGGGAGAAGAGCGGAGAGCGGGACCCTACTCATAGAAGCAGTGATGCCAGAGATGGAGGCAGAGACGATGACATGGAGAGATGGAGCAGTTGGGGACTTTAGACCCAGAGAAGGAGGGAGGCTGTGTGCTGACGACCGGGGGACAGGCTTGCAGCGTATACCCTTTGGTTGGTTGATGATGCGTGAAGGGGCTTATAACCATGCAGTGAAAGAATATACGATGGGATGAATGTAAAACTAATGTTCTCTCATGTAAACTATCACATAATTCACAATAAAATATTAAAAAAAAATTTTTTTCAAGGAGATATGTGTGCATATATGGTAGAACCCTCTGGGGGTGGAGGTGGGGTATCCACTCACTCAGGCACCCCCTCTCATCACCAAAATGAGGTGCATAGACAGTGAGATACCAATGAACAGACACATACAAAAAAACAATGTCCACACCTTTATCTCCGCTGTTCTGTCAGGTATCCGTGGCTGCTCTGATCCTTCCCCCACTCAATCTCACCCAAGATGGTCACTCAGGGAGCAGCTGAGCACCTTGGATTAGAAAGCACAGAATTTCTTGCTTCTGCTACAAATTCCACTGGCTTTAAGCCTTCCAACTTTCTAAATATTCCTTTGTATGTGGTTCAGAGTTCTGGGACCATCCCCTGAGCCTGCTTGGTCCTGTATTCTGTGTAGTTGCTGATGGAGATCCTCACAGCACTTCTACCCTATCCACCATCTTGTTTGTTCTCTAGACATGCCTTTTTAAAGGCTATAAGTGATCCAGTTTACCTTTTAAAAAAGAAATATGAAATACTCCTTTAATCTGAAGAATCCCCCAAATATCTGACATCTTTGGAGACCTCTGGTAAGGCTAAAAAAGTTTGGGCAACTTGACTAAATGCAGAAAACTATGAAAAGAATTTGTTATTTATAGACAGGCATATTTCCATCTTCTTGTGCCAGACAACCTTAAACTATGCTTGAACAAAAACAAAAGATTTACTTTGAATTACATCATGAAATATAAATATATATAATGCGAAGTTAAAGCTAAGAAAAATTATTCATTAAAGCTGGAAGAGACTTGCTGAAGAAGTATCCAAGATGAAAGCTACAATACTGATCTTTCTTACAAAATGATTGCCAAAATAATTAGAAAATAATGCAGATGAAATATATAGGCAAGTGTGTAAGAAGAAGGGAAAAAAGATGATTCATAACAAACTATGATTAAGCACTCTACCTAGTAATGCTTTAGTAGTTTTAGTTTTAGTTTTATTATCAGGCCATTCAAAATCTAGGGTTGCTACACTTATACCAATATAAGAAATTTAGAGCCAAATGAGACTATAAGATGAGCACATGAATTTTGGAATCATTGTAGATAAACTAAAGAATTTCAGAAGCTTAACTTCCATATCCTATGAGAGTCTAAGATTTGAGATATGCCTTCCCATGTACATATATTATAATTTAAACAAAGAAAACTTAAAAGGTCTATAAAGAATCTACTGCCCTACCTTTTCATTATTTTCTCATTCTTCCTGGAAATTAAAATAGAATGTGCAAGATGTAAAGTGCCTATTTCTTAGGAATTTCATGTAGAAAGTACATTTCTGCACAACCATTTTTGTTCTACAAATGGCAGGCTACATTTATGTTGTGGAAACTTTCTTCATAACATAAACACACACACACACACATATACATGCCCTCTGCCAATTCTGATTCATACCCACTTTCATCAGTTGGATTCCAATTCATTTGTTGTTAGAAGCCACTATAAGGCAGGATGAGTACTCCTCTATTAGTTTGTCATACTATGGTGACTTGTGTGTTGCTGTGATGCTGAAAGCAATGCCTCTTGGTCTCTGTACAGGTTCCTCATTAGCACAATTAAGTGTTTTGGAATAACCATTCTTCACAATGTTATTCATAGTTATTTATGATTCACACAGTCAACTGCCTCTTCATAGTCAATAAAGCAAAATAAACATCTTTCTGGTACTTTCTGCTTTTAGCCAAGACCCTCAGCAATGATATCCCTTATCCTATGTTCTCTTCTGAATCTGGCTTGAATTTCTGGTGATTCCCTGTGAATGTACTGTGGCAACCACTTTTGAAGTATCTTCAGCAAAATTTCACTCACTTGTGATATTAATGGTATTGTTTGATAATTCCTACATTCCATTGGGTCACCTTTCTTTGCAATGGGCACAAATATGGTTCGCTTCCAATTGGTTGCCCAGATAGTTGTCTTCCAAATTTCTTGGCATAGATGAGTGAACATCTCCAGTTCTGCATCAATTTATTGAAACATCTCAATTTGTATTCCATCAATTCCTAGAGCTTTGTTTTTCTCCATTGCATTCCATGTATCTTGGACTACATTCTTCAATGCCATCAGTTCTTGATCATATGCTACCTCTTGAAATGCTTGAATATGGACAAGTTCTTTTTGATACAATAACTCTGTAATCCTTCCATTTTCTTTTCATGTTTCAAGTATCATTCAATATTTTGCCCATAGAATACTTCAGTTTTCAAATTGAGGTTTGATTTGTTTCTTTAGTTCTTTTAGCAGAAATGCTGAGCATGTTCTTTCCTTTAAGTTTGGAGACTATCTCAAGAGCAGATTCCATGCATTAGACACAGATGACCAAAGAACAAAAGGGTGATATCAAGAATATCATAAGAAAGATAGCAAAAGGTCATCAAAAGACATGAAAGAAAGAAAAGATCAAAATAGATGTGAGAAAAGACTCTGAAACTTGCTCTCAAAGACTTCCAGGTCTTTGCATATTTCATTACAATGCTTGACTCTGTCTTCTCAAGCTGCCCTTTGAAGTTTTCTGTTAAGTTCTTTGACTTCTTCATAGCTTCCATTCCCTTTAGCTTCTCTATGCTTGAGAGCAAGTTTCAGAGTCTTTTCTCACATCCATTTTGATCTTTTCTTTCTTTCGTGTCTTTTAATGACCTTTTGTTAATCTTTCTTATGATGTTCTTGATATCACCCTTTTGTTCTTTGGTTATCAGTGTCTAATGCATGGCATCTGTTCTTGATATAGTCTCCAAAATATTCAAGGTCAGAGTCCTGGTATGGCACTGTGGGTTAATGTGCTGGACTGTAAAGTTGGTTTGAACCACAAGGTTGGAGGTTCAAGCTCACAAGCCACTCCTTGAAAATCCTATACAGGTCGCTACGGGTCAGAATCAACTTGACAGCAGTTAATAACAACAACAACAATCTTCAAGATCATGGTTTGGCTGTTTTAATTTTCTTCAGCTTTAGCCTGAATTTGCACATGAGCAACTGATGGTCTGTTTCATGTTTGGATTCCTGTGATTTTGTTTTGGATGATGGTATTGAGCATTTCCAAATTTTCTTACCACAAATGTGGTCAATTTGATTCCTGTGTATCACATCTGGTGATGTTCTTGTGTATAGTTGAAAAAAAAACGGTATTTGCAATGACTAAGTTGTTGGTCTTGCAAAATTCTATCATGTGATCTTCAGCATCATTTCTATCACCAAGACCATATTTACCTCTACTGATCCTTCCTCTTTGTTTCCAACTTTAGCATTCCAATCATCAGCAATTATCAATATCAATGCATCTTGATTGCATGTTTAATTAATATCAGACTGAAGAACTTGGTAGAATTCTTTAATTTTATCATTACTAGCTTTAGTGATTGTTGTGTAAATTTGAATAATAGTGGTATTAACTAGTCTTTCTTGTAGGCTTGTGAATATTATCCTATCACAGACAGCATTGTACTTCAAGATAGTTCTTGAAATGCCCTTTCTGACAATGAATGTGATGCCATTCCTCTTTGATTTGTCGTTCCAGGCATAAGAAACTATATGATTGCTGGATTCAAAATGGCCAGAACCTGTCCTTTTCAGCTCACTAATGCCTAGGATATCTATCATTATGCATTCCATTTCACTTTTGACAACTTCCAGTTTTCCTAGATTCATACTTCGTACATTTCACATTCTGATTATTAATGGGCATTTACAACTGTTTCTTCTCATTTTGAGTCCTGTCTCACCAGCAAATGAAGGTCCAAAAAACCTTACTCCATTCACACCATTATGATCAACTCAACTTTGAGGAGCTCTTCCCCAGTCGTATTTTGAGTGCATTCCAACCAGAGAGGCTCATCTTCTGACACTATATTAGGCAATTCAGAATTGGTCCACCTCTTTTTCTTCCTCATTTGTCTTGGCATGGAAACGCCACTGAAACCTGTCTACCGTGGGTGACCCTGCTGGTATTTAAAATACCATTGGCATAGCTTCCAGCATCACAGCAACATATAAGCCATCACAGTATAACAAACTGACAGACAACATTAGATTCCGCCTCAGAGAGACTCTTCATAGGGTTTTCAAGATTAAATCTAATGGAAGCAGACAACCTCATTGTTCTTTTGCCTAGCGACTGGTGGGTTTGAACTGCTGACACTGAGGTTAGTGGCCCAGTGCCTAACCCACAGCATCCCCAGGGCTTTTTATACACAACATGGTGGTGGTTGTCTGTTATCGATTCAGTAGATCCTAAAAATTATATGATTTCTGGAATCTTCATGTGGTGCTGGTCCTTTCTACCACATTTTTTTTTTAAGTAAAGAAAATTTACCTTTTTTTGCTATATAGTCTATCACTACACTCCAAACTCTGCTTATTTTTTCAGTTCTGATGCTTTTATTGATCAGTGACATAATTCAACAAATACTTATTAAGCACATTTTCTATATTATGCACTCTTCTAGACAATGGGTTTATCTCAAGACAAGATTCTTGTTCTTACAAAAATTTAAATTTGGGGAGATCAGGTTTTTTCAAAAAGGAAAGTACATTTGAGCAAATTGAGAAAACTAATTCTCCTGGAAACAATTACTGTTAACATTTTGGTCTTTTATTTCTCATTATTCCCCTCTCTAGGATTTTCTAAGGAACTCTGGTACTGTAGTGGTTATGAATCACGCTGCAAACCTTTAAGGTCAGTGGCTCAAAACTACTAGCTGTTCCACGGGAGAAAGATGAGGCTTTCTGCTCCCGTAAAGATTTACAGCCTCAGAAACCCTGTACAGGGTTGCTATGAGTCGTAACCGACTCCAAGGCACGTAACCACCACCACCAGGATTTTCTACTATTGTTTTATTTTATTTCGCTTTTGTTTGTTTTCCTTTGTTGGATGTGTGGGAGTACTATTTAACATACTGGATGTACATTTTGCATCCTCAATTTTCCACTTACAAATATGTATTCATGTAACTGCATAATTTTCATGCTCTTCATTTTGATAGGGCATAATATCCAAATGTTTATGATTTCATGAGATCAGTATTTGGGTAAGACCCCAAACTTGAGTTCATTTATCACATATTTGGGAATGGTAAGTCCCCACTAGGGTTTGCGAGAAATGCTCATAATAGCCCTCAAATTGTTTTTAACCTTAGTTTTCTTGATCAGAGGTTGTAAGTCTACAACAGTCTTAAGTTGAAAGACAGTTGCCCAATGCTAAACACACTTTCTCATAGAATAATATGATAATTGTTGCTTTAATTTCCAGGCAAGGACAGAACATGAGGGACTTTTCTGGCCTAGGATGTACTTAGTGTACTCTGAGCACTAAAACCAGTTGTCACCAAGTTGACTCGAACTCCTGGAAATCCCAGCTCATGGTGTACTGGAGTAGAACTGCGTTCCATAGTTTTTTGGTTTTGTTTTTAACTTTGTATTCTAAATTGAGTGAAGGCTTACAGAGCAGATCATCAATTTATATTCAACAAATCATATACTTTGATTCATTACAATGATTGCAATCCCCTCCATGTACCAACAGTTAACAATATTTACCTCTATTCACTTTAACTCTTGCATTCCTCTCTGTGTCTCCTGCTGTCTTTGTCTTTTCTCTGCTGCTCCATAGGACTTTTAATGGCAGATATTTTTCAGAAACAGATCATTAGGACTTTCTTCTGAGATGCCTCTAGATAGACTCAAACTTCCAATATTTTAGTTAGCGCTCATCGTTTAACTATTTGCACAGTCCAGGGTCTCTGCTCTTAGCACTAAGCTTCTTAAAAAAATCATTTGATTTTGGGTTCCAGAACTGCACATGGAACCATTGTTTATCATATTAGAACTAGGTGAAAATATGCTCAGGATGGCAAATAGCTGCTCTACAAATGATTTCTTTTTGGAGGAGCAGGGAAGTAGTGAGGAATTTTATTCATTAATATTAAATACACAAAGTAGTTCTATAAAGCTCAATTCTGCTGGTAGAAAAACAACAGGAAATGGAGTAATAGGATTTGAGCTGGTAGCCATGAAATAAGGACATATGGCTGTCAAGCTCAGACATCCAAGACAAGATCAAATAGTGAGTAATCCAACTGGGAGAGATACAACCTATCATCCTTACATACTTTCAGACACTATTACTTACATAGAAAACAAACAAACAAAAAAGTAAGACAAAGATGCCAGCTTCTTTGGGTCTTTATCTCACACACCAGAGTGAAGGATTTTGAAACAAAAGGGACAAAACGACAGTAAAATGAGTTGTGGGATACCCTGCTGCTGAGGAACCAAACTTAGACAGCAACTGAGCAGTTTTATAGCCAGTTACTATGGAAACTATTCCAATTTATTGCAACCCCATGTATGTCAGAGTAGAACTGTGCTCCATAGATAAGGTTTGTTGCTGAACCTACCTGATTAAAAATCAACATGCAACTAGTTATTTGGAACTTGTCAGTTATTATGGATAGCTTGCCTATTGCTTGACTACTAGCCTAAAGGTCATGAGTTTGAATCTACGTAGCAACATTGCAGATGAAAGTTTTAGTAATCTGATTCCGTAAAGATAAAGCCAAGAAAACCCTGTGGAGTACTTCTCTGAAACAAAGAAGTTTCTGTGAGTTGGAGTTGACTCAATGGCAGAAGATTTTTAGTATTCCGTTACACAATAGTCCTAACAATGGGATCAGACAGATCAGAGGTTGGGACAAGGATGCAGGACTACGCAATGGTTCATTGTGTTATACAAAAGGTTGCCATGAGTCATAGCAGATTTGACGGCAACTCACAAGAAAAGAAGTATTCCCCTGTAGGAATATACCACACTGAGTGGCTTCCAATTGTTGAATAAGACTCACTAATATGTATGCTTGCTATCAAAACATTAAATAGCTGTATCATATTGTTATTATATTTATTACTGTAAATGTTGTTGTTGTTATGTACTGTGGAGTCGGTTCTGACTCATAGTGACCCTGTACAGGGTTTCTGAGGCTGTAAATCTTTACAGGAGTAGAAAGCCTCATCTTTCTCCCATGGAGCAGCTGGTAGTTTCGAACTGCTGACCTTGCGGTTCACAGCCCAATTCGTAACCACTACGCTACTAGGGCTTATTGTATAAAACTTTCATAAGTTTTGGGAACACAGGTGTTTATTATAACATTATTCTTTATTTATTACACACTGTCTTAGACTGGGTTTTCTAGAGAGGCAAAACCAGTGGAATATATATTGTTGTTGTTGTGTGCTGTGGAGTAGTTTGTGACTCATAGTGACCCTATACAGGGTTTTCAAGGCTGTAAATCTTTAGGGGAGCAGAAAGCCTCATCTTTCTCCCGTGGAGCAGCTGGTAGTTTCGAACTGCTGACCTTGTGATTCGCAGCTCTCTAGCTTGACTTACACCTATGGATGCAGTAGCTCGAAAGAGGGAACAAATCTTTTCAGCCAGGATCATTCCCAGCCCCTCCATACACAGAGTAGACAGGAATGGGCAACTTGGACATTGGCTTGCCAAAGTGGGGAGGCTACAAAGGCAAGAAATGACTGGCTTATGAGCTTTCAAGAGGAAACCTAGATCCAGAGGACATGAAGGAAGGTAGAATCTCCACTGAGTAGTATCCAATCTGACTAGGCGGAGCTGATGAAAGGAAATGCAGATAGGTCTCTTGTGATATAATAGTGAATAATTGTTATCAGGACTGATTGTGAGGGTTGAAAATGTAAAGGTAGACATTTTGTAGAAAGGAAGGGAGTGATTAA
>NW_006409094.1:359247-368051 GCF_000296735.1 Chrysochloris asiatica
GGAGTCGGTTCCGACTCATAGCAACCCTATACAGGGTTTCTGAGGCTGTAAATCTTTACGGGAGCAGAACGCCTCATCTTTTTCCCGCGGAACAGCTGGTAGTTTCGAACTGCTGACCCTGAGGTTTGCAGCCCAATTCGTGACCACTACACTACCAGAGCTCCTATATGTATATATATTCATTTGAAAGTCCAAAGGGCACTTTCTGCAAATCAGCCTCTTGCTCGTAGATACACAGCCTCATTCAGTCCATAGGTCTAGAGTCCACAGTTGCTCTGTCTCTCCATGCCACTGCCTCTGCCGCTGTCTGTGCTGTCACTGTTTTTCCAATCAGGGACCTCAAGCTCCACTCATGATCTTCCTTCTTGATGGTCCTCGGATTGTCTGTTCCTGAAATGAAAGATAACTACTTCTCCCTTTTATTTCCTGATCTTCTACAATTACAATTTTGACAATCACAATGAAACCTACTAACAATTACTCACAATTTAAATCATAAAATCCTATCACATCATCCTCCACCCCCCTTGTACCAGACCTATCTGGAAAAGAGGGAAACTAGTCGCTGGAGAATGATATCATGTTTGGTAAGGTGGAGGGTCAGAGAAAAGGAGGAACCCCCCCAGTGAGATGGATTGGCCAAGTAGCAGCATGGATGGACTCAAGTGTGGCAACAATAGTGAGGTTGGCCCAGGATTGGGCAGTGTTTTGTTCTGCGGTGCATAAGGTCTCTATGGGTCGGTACCGACTCAATGGCACCTAACAACAACAACAATATTCAGTGGGGATTCTCCCTTGACCCCTCATTCTAAAACTAAGCATGCCAATGAAAGTTTTTAAGCCAGCCACTTCATGCCTTTATGTTGTTGTTATTAAGTGCTGTTGAGTCAATTCCGACTCACAGCCTTTATGGTGATGGTGGTGGTTATGTGTTGTGGAGTCGGTTCCAACTCTTAGTGATCCTACGTAGGGTTTCTGAGGCTGTAAATCTTTATGGGAGCAAAAAGCTTCATCTTTTTCCTGTGGAATGGCTGGTAGTTTTGAACCGCTGACTGTGAGATTAGCAGCCTGACTCGTAACTACTACACTACCAGAGCTGTTTCAAAACCTTTATAACACCCCCATTTTTGGTAGCCAATGTGTAAATTGCCACTCCCTAGATGGCACATAACAACAACAACAACAATCAACCAGTATACTGAGAAGACAAGCATGTTCTGTAATCAGAAGAACCTCCCATTCCAGTTGGAATTCTGAGCAACTGCATATAAAAGCAAAAACCCAGTTTAACAAATTGTAGCAATGAGGTGGCAGTTTCAAGTTTGAGAGTTCACACACACCTCGCTACATTTAACAAGAGCTGGCTCCTTCACTCTCAGCCCTAGCCCCCATGGCTAGGCCAGTGCCCATGGGCTTAGAATTTCACAAACTCCCTAAACTTCAGACTAGACAGTCTCTCTCTTTTCGGTACCAATAAAACATATCCAAACTCAGCCCATGTTTTCATTGGTGCATTTTCCCCAGTTCCACTCACCTGTAGACCCAGGTGGTCATGAGCGAGCGTACAACTTTGGTTTCCTTTAACTTTCAGTCCTAGAAGGGCGTTTTTTCTGATGGACTGACTTTCCTTTCCTTCTTGCCTCTGAAACTCAAAATATCAAACTGTCTGCTCTTTTTTCTGCTTTCTTTCAATCTTGAATCTTCTTTTCTCCCAGCAGTTCTGGGTTGGTCTGCATCTCTTTTCATATGCAAATGTGCCTACTCTGAAGGTTCTAAGTGAGGCTCAGGATTCCACCTAAGGCCCCATATTCTACAAAGACTTAAGTCAAGAAGCCTATTTTTTTCTGGGCAAATTCTAGCTCCCCTTTTAGTGAATCCAATCAAGCAGAAGCTGAAGGTGGGCATACAAGCTCTCTGTAATCTTAATTCCCAATATTCATTTCCATTACCCATGGAAATCAATTTTATAATAATAGGCAGGAGAAACCAATATCCATAAGACAGTCAAATACATAAACACATATACATATGGCCTTGGGCCTCTGACAGGGTGGATTCCAATAGACTCAAAATCCTTATGAGTTTGTTTCTCTAGAACTCCACTCTCTCGGTACCACATGTCTTAGGCTGGTTTTCTAGAGAAGCAAAACCAGTGAAGCATACATATATAGACAGAGAAGTTTATTATCAAGGAAAGGGCTTACAATTGCAGAGTCCTAGGTCACCAATGGAAGAGAGACAGAGTTCCTCTTGCGTGTCCATTATATTGGGAGCAGGTCATACCCCCAAGGAAGCATCCTTTCAATTGAATATTGATAAAATGTGTTTGTAATGGTTAGGGTTTTGTATCAACTTGACTAGGCCAAGATTTCCAGAGGTTTAACGGTTGGGATGTGCTTTTTTCCATGGTAAGGAAAACCAATACAGGCATAGTTAACTCTATGATGAGTGGTTATGAGCAGCCAGTCAACTGAAGGGATGCTTCCTGGGGGATGTGGTCTGCTCTGAATATATAATAAATATTAAATAAATAAAGAACTGTCAATATTTTTTCCTCTATAATGGAGAACTGGGAAATGGAGTGACAACTTGATACAGATATAAGAAATCTTAATTTTTTTTTTTTCAATGCAGGGAATAAGAATATGTTTATAAGCTGGTAGAAGTTACCCAGTGTATTGTTATTGTTGTTAAGTGCCATCGAGTTGGTTCCAACTCATAGCAACCCTGTATGGGGTTTCCAAGGAGTGATTTGAACTGTTGACCTTGTGATTAGCAGTCCAGTATTTATCCTACAGTACCACACCAGGACCCCACGCAGTATATAGAGAGATTTATAATCAAGAAAAAAGGGAAATAAAGGCATGGAAAAGATTTATGGGGTTAAGAGTAGAACAGAATACTAATACCCACTTTTTCCATGTGTAATGTACCTTTTTTATTGGCATATGAACAAAAGGAGGGCAAAAAAGTGTGTATAAATGCAGATACAATTATGTTGTTGTTGTGAAGTACTGATGAGTCGTTTCCGACTCATACCAACTCTGTACAGGGTTTCTGAGGAGTGGCTGATGAATTTGAACCACTGAACCACAGGTCCAACCAACCTTGCTGTCTTATCTGGTAGTGCCACACCAGGACTTCTTAAAAATAAAAAGATTTAATTATAGATTTTGCTATATACAGGTAGGAGGTTTTGCAATTGATATCATTTTATTAAAGTGGTATAAAATAAGCTTATTAAAAAGGAAATATGGCATGGGAGGTTTGAGAGTGGCAAATGTGTTATAAATTGCAGAATTATCTGAAAAGGGGCTGTTTATTGAACTGAGTTACCTGACTCTCTGCTCTCCCAAATTCAGTTTCTATTGGGACTGGTGACTTTAATTACCTCGTTTACCTACTGCCCCACATGAGTGGAATGGCTAACACCTCTCACTGGCTCTGAGATTATCAGGTGTTCAGTATCTGGCTTCATAGGTAATTCCCTGCCCAGTTGGTATTTACCTTCAGTGTCAAGTGGCCAATTTGTTCATCCAGTAACAAGGTTGCCCTTATGCTTGCCTTTAAGGAGGAAGAGTAGTAGGAAGGTTGAATCTCTCTATTGATGCACAAAACCCCTGTGGGTTCACCAGCACCTGTCCCCTCCAGGCCTCTTTTTGACATTCAGGAAGGTCAGGGGGCTTCTACTGCTGGCCTGTAATTTCCCTCAGCAAAGCCCATTCTTTAATGCATACCATGTGAATTTTGGGGACTTCTCTTTCTCACCTTAAATAACAGACACCTTGCTAGACCACATGTGAGTGCCCATGTGGGGTGAGTAGTCATGAATCTAAAGAGATATCCAGTCAGTGTTATTGTTCAGTGCCATCAAGAAGTTTCCAGTTCACAGCGACCCTGTATAGGGTTTCTGAGGAGCTGCTGCTGGGTTTGAACTGCCGACCTTGTGCTTCATAGCCTACAGTGTCACATCAGGCATCCAGTCAGTCAGTAGGCAGTGTGATTTTCTCCATTAACTGCCATTTCCCAGGAGCATATGCAGAGAAAGCAAGCAGTTGGGTTTCCCAGAGTTAAGATTTGACGGGAGAATATGAGAATGTGAAAGAGGAAGATAGTTGAGTGTGTTTGCAATAGAATGATTCTCGTGATGGAGCAGATGGTGTTTGCAAAGGAGAGTTTCTTCTGTTCAGTAGGGAGTGAACCTAATACAAGTAGTGGGGGAACATTAAGAAGTGGGGCCAGCTGGATTTCCAGCAGGAGATGGCCACCACCACATCCTTGTCCTCCCTGGAGAAGCACCCGGAGCTGACTGATGGCCAGGTGATCACCATCAGCAACAAATGCTTCCTGTGTCCCGAGGCGCTCTTCCAGCCCTCCTTCCTATGTATGGAGTCCTGCGGCATCCACCTTCAACTCCATCATGAAGTGCGTCGTGGACATCTGGAAGGACCTGTATGCCAACACCGTGCTGTCAGGTGGGACCACCATGTACACAGGCATCGTCTACTGGATGTAGAAGGAGATCACAGCGCTGGTGCCCAGCACCATGAAGATCAAGATCATTGCTCCTCCCGAACGCAAGTACTCTGTCTGGATCGGTGGCTCGATCCTGGCCTCACTGTCCACCTTCCAGTAGAAGTGATCAGCAAGCAGAAGTACAACAATTCGGGCCCCTTCATCGTCCACTGCAAATGTTTCTAGATGGACTGCCAGCAGGTGCCACTACCTGATGCATGAGCTCATTCCTGAGAACAAACCCACACATCTCATGTTAGCCCATGAAACTGAAGAGGTCTTTGAAAAGAAATTGTCCTTGAAGCCTGTATCTCGTTATCAGCAGCACTGGATCGTAGGACTTGTTGCTGACCTTGACATTGTATTCAAGTTACCTGTTCCCTTGGTCTATGTTTAATACCCTGTACATATCTTTGATTTAAGCCCCTAGAGCCTGTGAATAGGTCACTCGGTAGCCAAGGTGAAGGGATGACATGGTGGGGAGAAGTCCGTAGTTGTGACGAGTCTGTGTAGGGTATTAATGCAAAGAGCTGATGGCGCCAGGATCACACTTGCAGGGTTGATAAGCAGCGTAGAGTGGTTGTCATATCTGTCTTGCCTGCCTGTCAGGATTGGAAAAATCTGAGCCTTGGGACCAGTTTCCTTTCTTGGCTGATGTTCTCCCTCTGGAACCCCGCAGGTTGTTACTTGCCTTGAGTTAGAAGATGGTTTGCATTTAAACCTGTAAACTCATTCATTCTTTTAATTTATGTAAGGTTTTTGTACACAATTCTCAACTCTTGAGATGACAACAAATTGTGTTTTTTCTACTGTCATGTGTGAACGTTAGGCCCCAGTAACACAGCCTTGTGTAAGGAGAAATAAAAGTGCTGCAGTGAAAGGCAAAAAAGAAGAAAAAGTGGGCCAGGGTCTGTGGATTAGACTTCTCCATTAAATAAAAGAGAAGTTCCAAAACTAAACCAGTTGCCATTGAGTCAGTTCCAACTCATGGCCACTCCAAGTCAGTACTCTACTACATGTCAGAGTAGAACCGTGTTCAGTAAGGTTTTCAGTGGCTAACTTTTGGAAGTAGATCAGGTCTTTCTTCTGGGAGGAGTTGCATTTCTAACCTATTGGTTAGTATCTTAGTGTTTAACCATTTGCACCACCCAGGGACTTCAGAAGAGTGGTTTGGGGGCTAGGTATCCTAGGATAAGATGGAAAGAGAAACGGAAGTTATCTGTAAATAGGATAACATGAAGCAAACAATTGGAGATGGTAGAGTTATTGTTGATGTAGGCTATAAATGATGGGAGTGAGGAGTCAAGGTTGGATAGAGAAAAAAAAACACCTTGTAAGTAAAGAGGTCAGGAAGTGAGAAAACAAAACAATGAGTCATTATGTCACTCACATGGGTACCAAGGTCATAACAATAATGGAGATGAATACAACAAATCTGGTGCTAAAGAACTTCATGAATAAGATGGTGAATGACACCCACTGACCTTGAAAGAAGACAGAAAGGATGATGCTGGGTAAGTTAGCAAAGCCAGGGACTTTAAAGATATTAAAATTTTTGGGTTTTTTTTAGGAAGGAACCAGGGGGCATAGAGGACAGATCATCTAAGTCACATCTCGACCCTGAAATATGTGGGGAAGTACAACTTTCTGCTGACAGATCTGCAAGGGAGGTAGCCATGCAGTGAGTATAGGAGAGAAGGCCATGTTCATATGAGTAAGCACTGAGGTGGTCCAGTACTACTTGTCACAGGGAAATCTTTGTCCAAATCTAATGGTATAGTGTTTGGGGTACTGGTGTGGCATCATAAAATAAACAGTAGATTGCTAACCATAAAACTGGCTGCTCAAATCTATCAACAGCTCCTAGGAAACCCTATATTGAGTCACTATGTGTCAGACCAGACTTGACAGCACTTAACAACAACAATATTCAAGATTAGGGGGATACCTGTCTGACTGAACAAGCCACACTCTCCAACATTAGTTTCACCAGTAAGAAAGGTAAACTTTTGTCTCTTGTCTTACTGTCTGTTTCTCATTTAATTCAGAACTCTGGAGGAGACTGTTGTTGCTGTTGTCAAGTGCTGACGAGTCAGTTCCGACCCATAAAGACCTTCTATAGGGTTTCCAAGGAGCAGCTGGTGAGCTTGAACCACCGACCTTGCAGTTCAAACAGACTTTGCAGTCTAGAGCATTAACCCACAGTACCACTAAACACTGGGAGTGCTATATTATTAAGTGCTCTAAAATTCCCTAAATACATGGCAAATAGTTGTGTTCAGTATTTTTAGAATGAAAACTTCATCATCTTGTTAATGAAAGGAATCTAAGACTACACATAGTTTTTCTGATATTTGTTCTGATTTTGCATTTTTCAACAGTACATTAACCTTAGAGGAGTTTGGATTCCAGCATTAACATTATCTATAACAACTCTGGTAGCGTAGTGGTTACAAATCAGGCTGCGAACCTTAAGGTCAGCAGTTTGAAACTACCAGCTGCTCTGTGGGAGAAAGATGAGGCTTTCTGCTCCAGTAAAGATTTACAGCCTTAGGAAACCCTGTACAGGGTTGCTATGGATCAGAACCAACTCGACGGCACATAACATAACAACTCTGTAGTGGTTATGAATCAGGCTGCTAACCTCAAGGTCGGCAGTTTGAAACTACCAGTTGTTCCGCAGGAAGAAAGATGAGGTGTTCCGCTCCTGTAAAGATTTATAGCCTTGGAAATCCTGTACAGGGTCACTATGAGTCGGAACTGACTCTACGGTACTTTACAACAACAACTCCTGTAGACATCTAGTGTGGTGCGGTAGGGTCAGCACAGGACTGCAAACCACAAAATCTGCAGTTCAAACCCACCAGCTGCTCCTTGGAAACCCTATACAGGGTCATTATCAGTCAGAACCCACTTGATGACACTTAATAGCATAGCAATTCCTGAGTTTACGTGTGATGGCCCTGGGAGATCAGTGATGTATGCCACATTGATAAACACAGAATTCAGATCAGGGTCAGCAGTTCTAAACTGTAAGGTGTTCGTAGGAAAAAGATGAGGTTTTCTGCTCCCAAACAAGGCTTTCTACTCAAAGTTTTAAAAGCCTTTCTAATCAAGGCCTCATATCTAAAGAATACTTGAATGAATGCAGTTTAACGAAAGAAATATAAGTGCTGAGACATACCATTTCCACTCACTGGGGATTTTATCAAGGTCAGAGAAACATTACTATGACATAATCACAAGAGCTCAGATATCAAATGTCACATATAGCGACATTAGCATGACTATCCAGCCAAGTCTTATATTTGCCATTGTTTCTTTTTTCCTTCAGGGAACCCAGAATTAATCAAAGATCCATTAGTATTTTTCTAAATCTTGTTGTTGTTGCTAAGTGTCGTTGAGTCAGTTCCAACTCATAGTAACCCTGTAAAGGGTTTCCAAGGAGTGGCTAGTGAGTTTGACTGATTTTACAGTTCAAGCCAACCTTGCAGTTGTGTGCTTATTCTATAGCGTCACACCAGGTCTCCTTTCTAAATCTAGGGAATGAATTTCATTTGTATTGGAGTTTGAGTTCTCAGACAAGTCCTGTTTGGTTAATGAATAAATTGTATTATTTGTAGGAAAATCATACGAATGCAGCTACCTAAAGAGAAAAAACCCACCGGAGGTGATGAGTTCAGTTCTTCATTCAATGGCTCCTAGACTAGGAGGGAATTGGGACGTTTGCACGTGGAGAGATTGGTATGATGGAAGGGAAGCAGTTTAGTGGAAATTATTTTAGAGAAAGGCTAACATGGCATCTCAGCGTTCCATTTGGGACATATTGAAGAAATCTTACTCCGAGATTTAAGTAGATAGAGAGTCTGCAACAAAGAAGACCTTCAATGAGATGGACTGACACAGTGGTTGCAACAATGGACTCATGTATAAGAACCATTGTGAAGAGGATGCAAAATCAGAAGTGTTTCATTCTGTTGTGCGTAGGTGTCTACGGGTCAGAATTAACTCAAGGGCACCTAACAACAGCTCTACAGTTGTTGGCATAGGAATTCCTGGGTGGTACAAATGGTTAATGTACCTTCTCAACTGCTAATCAGAAGGTTGTATTTTGAGACCACTCAGAAAAGTGCCTTGGAAGGAAGGTCTAATGTTCTACTTCTGAAAAATCTGTCATTAAAAACCCCATGACTAGTCCAGGAACGGAGGACCCTAGGACCATCAAGAGAGGAGTGCACGGATGGAATGTGGGACCTTATCCAGAAAAGCAGCAGCACCAGAGATGGAGA
>NW_006409094.1:368961-371360 GCF_000296735.1 Chrysochloris asiatica
TCAGAAATGGCTTAGTTGCTTACATATAGGCTAAGTAGTCCTGGTGGTACAGTGGTTAGGCACTTGACTATTAATCAGAAGATTGGTTGTTTGAACCAATCTTTCATAAAATGCACAACCTAGAAAACCCAAAATGATTCTATTCTGCTCTGTATGTTGTTGTTGTTGTTAAGTGTCATCAAGTCGGTTCCAACTCACAGTGACCCTGGATAGGGTTTCCGAGGAGTGACCTATGGATTAGGACCGCCAACCTTGTGGTTAGCGGTGCAGAGCTTATCTTACAGCTCCACACACCAACACATCCTATGTGGTTGCTATGAATCAGCACCATGGGAATGCGTTTGTTTTGGGTTTGGGAATAGGCAAAGGTCCATTTAATTCTTGGCCACTTCCTGGGGAGTCCAAAAGACATATAAGCTGCCAGATATGGCGAAAGGAAAGAAAAAATAAATTATTGAATTATCACCTCCCTCTGTCCACAACACTATCCTTCTACTACTTTGGGGTTAGATGGATGGGTGTGGCTGATGGAACAAGCTTTTAGGGCAGAAAATTTGCTCCTTCCTTTCTGTCTTAAAAGCTTTTTCCCATCAGCCACACCCATCTAGTGCTTGTCATACAGAAGCACTAGCATACCCAACTCCCTAGCCTCAGGGTTGTTGCTGTTATCGTCAAATGCCATCCTGTCAGTTCCCATTCATAGTGACCCTGTATGGAGTTTCTGAGGAGCAATTGGTAGGTTTGAACTACCAACCTTGTGGTTCTCAGTCCAGTGCTGATCCTACAGTGTCACAGCAGATAGACAGTGTGAAGACACAGGTTTTTGATGCTGTCAGAACTGTATATCCTTGGGCAAGTTACTTAGTGAGTGAAGAAATGGTTGTTGTTTGTGTCCCTACCTTTCTGGTTCCCACCTCCTTCCCCTACATTGACAAACAAACTTAAAATGAAGAGGCATTTAGGTGTGGGTCCTCAAAGTACCAATCACTGGTCACAAAATATAAAGCCTAGAAACATGAGAAATGAGGTAAAGTTAGCAGGTTGCAGGTGACTGAGGAGTAATGAATGGGATAAAAAATAAACACTTGGTGATATTGGTTAAAAGATTCCAAGTGTCCTTTGTATAGTCTTGCAACTTTTCAGTACGTTTGGAATTATATCAAAATGAAAGGGTATCAAGAAGATGTGTTTATATATATATAAAACTAAACCACATTTGCTGTGGAGTTTAACCTCCAACCCCCTGCTGTCCCTTTCTTGGAAACACACGTGTGTGTCTGAGTAGAACTGTACTCCATAGAGTTTTCAATGGCTAAGTTTGGGGAAGTAGATTGCCAGTCCTTTCTTCTGAGGTACTTCTGGGTGGATCCAAACCTCAATCTTTTGGTTAACAGTTGAGTGTGTTAACTGTTTGCACCACCCAGGGACTTCAAGATAAATATATACCCCCTGAACAAAGTACAGAATGAAGTCACAAAAAGGAATTTAAAGTTGAAGATTTAAAAGAGCAAAGAAACCTTAGTCATTTTATGTTTAAAAAAATAGGAAAGATGTCATTAAACCTGATGGTTGTTCAGAGCCATTGTAAATATATCAGGACTTTATTATTTTTTTAATGTGGATGGCAGGTTGAAATGGTTAGTGCAGGCCCAAATCAAAAGGCCAGTCTGTCCTGCCTTACTTAGGGCAAAGTGACTTCACAGCATCTTCCTGTGTCCGAGCATTTCTGCTTACTATTTGCTGAAGTTGGATAACAAAATCAAGTACAAAAACAGAAATCCACAAAATTACCTAGATAACATATTAAAAGCAAAAAAATAGCAGAAAAAGAGCTACATAGGAAAAAATAAAATGACAGAAGGAATGTAAAGAATAAACTATGATACAAGATACAATTTTAATTTAAAAATCAAAAAAAAGGGAAAAAATTAATTAGAGCAAACAACATAAAAATCAATGATGATGAAAGTCAATAAACTTAATGAACATAGATATATTAAGACAGAATCATTAAAGCCACATAGCTGCTAAGAGAGTTTACAAAAAAGAAGAGAATCAAGTACTGAACAGTGTCAAAGGAACATGATACAGAGCTGGGGTCAAAAAAGTCTCAGGTGATGTCAATGGTTCGTCCTCAGATACTAACTGCACTGTTGAGCACAGGTCAGGTGATCTGTTTCCATAAAGATTAAACCAATGAAACACCATGGAACACAATTCTCTTCCAACACAAATGTGGTTGCCACGAGTTAGGTACTCGTGGGTACATGGATCACCAAAGGATCGCCTAAGGTCTGTTTCTTTGGAGTCATGTATACCTTGGTCTCACATTCCATGTTATTATTATTATTTTTGATGTTTTATTGTCAATTATGTGATAGTTTACATGGGAGAACATT
>NW_006409094.1:371829-373442 GCF_000296735.1 Chrysochloris asiatica
CAGTCACTTATTGCCTTTGTAGCCCCCCAACCCCCATTTTGGGTAGCCAATGTCCAAGTTGCCCATCCCTGTCTACTCTGTGTGTGGAGGGTGTGGGAATGATTTCCAAGTTATTTTGGAGGATTGGGTCATTGAAGGGAAGACCTGAAGATTTAAAGCCTTGGGAAATACAAAGGCAGTCATCTAGTCTGACAGTTTCTTCAAGATGTTAGAAAAGCCACAATTCAACCATAATCTCCATCTTGCTTCATTATTGTGACATCCAAATTTTCTTTCTGGCTTGATTGATGAATACCAGCAGAATAATTAGGCTGAATGAGGGTTAGTTCAGACCTGTTCTTTTGGTGATGTACAAATGCATCTATTCAGAGAATAGCTGCAGCTAGATGCAGAACAGTGGAACAAGAAACAGTTAAATATAGAAGAACACAACTCTGGTGCCAGGATGTTCCTGGGTTCAAATACGAGCTCTGCGGATTCCATAAACTCTCTGTGTTTCCTTTTCACCCATTTAAAAAGTAGAGTTTATAGCTACAGTACTACAGTTAACTGGAGGGGATTCAGGGCTGATGAAGGAAAAGATGTGACCATGGGATAGCAGCATTGCACAACAAGCTATTTATGATAGTCTCATGCAGCCACTTATTTGATTGCGTCTATTGGACGGTTAAGGAGCTCAGTAGCATAGCGGTTACGAATCGGGCTGCGAACTTCACGGTCAGCAGTTCGAAACTACCAGCTTTTCCATGGGAGAAAGATGAGACTTTCTGCTCCTGTAAAAATTTACAGCCTCGAAAACCCTGTACAGGGTCGCTATGAGTCGGAACCGACTCCACGGCACACCACAACAACAACAACAACATGCAGCCACAGCAACCCCCTCGCTCTCCCTCAGCCCCTCCAGCAGGAAGTCTTTCAGAGACAATCACTGCAAGGAGCCACCAGAAAGGGAAGCAGGCATGAACAATCTCCTGGGGAAGAGGAGAAGGAGGGGGCGGGGGAGGGCTTGTATGTCTCTACACAATGTCCTCCTGCAGCAAGGTGGAACATCTCTGGGTCAGAGCACTCTGAAAACAGCAGCACCTTAGGGACCTTGTAACTAAAGGGTTATATCTGATCTATGGGAGCATAATGATTCTGTATGATAAGCACTTGACTGCAAACCACAAAGTCAGTGGTACAAACACACCAACTGCTCCACGGAAGACAGATGAGGCTTTCTGTTCCCATAAAGACTCTCAGCCTGGGAACCCTATACAGGGTTGCTATAAGTCAGAACTGACTTGATGACACTTAACAACAGTATGTTTCCTGGCTAGCAGAAGTGAAGTGCAGTTTGAGGGGTATGTACAGCAGACAAGCTCTAGTGGCTAACACTCTGCTTATCTGGACTCTTTCTAAACTGTGGGATGTGTACCTTTGGTGCCAAAGAACTTTTCATAGGATATCAGGTTTCAGTTTGCTACAAAAAAGTAAACAACTTGGGTCCAATACACAGAGGTCATCTTTGGCTCATTATATACCAAGTACATATTTCACAAGGTAGTTTTTGAAGATTAAATTTGTTACTAAAAGTATGTAGAGTGTTCAGCACCTAGCTATGTGTTAACTTA
>NW_006409094.1:394527-408617 GCF_000296735.1 Chrysochloris asiatica
ATGCCTGTAGTCCCAAGCCTGCCCACCAGTGATGTATCCACCCTGGCTTTGGGGTGCCTCATTGTCTCCCTTCTTCTGTTTGTCTGTGTATTCTTTCGCTATCCTTATCGCCGCTGGATCTCCCCTCCTCGTGAACCAAACACTCGTGAACAACACAACTATGTTGAGGTAAGGCCCCGACAGGTGAATAGTCTTAAGTTCTATGGTAATTCTATTTCTCTCCCAAAGTGAAATGATGAAGAAGAAAGAAAGAAAAAAAAACCTAGGGTTGCTTATCATAGAATTGTGCTTCTAAATCTACCAAACCTGAAGCCTGCTTTTTCTCTTAAAGATTGAGGTCAAGTAATGAATTTCTTTTGTTGTTTGAGCAAGTTTATTGTTTAACTCCCTCATCACAACCACTACCACCACCACCCCTCATACAAAAAGAAACAAAACAATCCCAAACCCATTTCCATCAAGTCGATTTCAACCCATATTGACCCTCTAGGACACAACAGAACTGCCTGTATGTTTTCTATGACTGTAGATTTTAATGAAGGTCTCATCTTTCTCCCATAGATTAGCTGATGGGTTCAAACTGCCAAGTATTTGGTTAGCAGCTGAGTGCTTAGCCACTGTGCCATCAGGGCTCCTTGTTGTAGTACTTGTTGTTGTTGTTGCTAAATGCCATCAAGTCGGTTCTGACCCATAGCTAACCCTGTATAGGGTTTCCGAGGAGCAGCTGGTGAGCTTGAACCACCAATCTTGCAGTTCTAATGGCTTTTGCAGTCTGGTGTTTAAACCACAGCGCCACACCAGGATTCCTTGTACTTGTTGTAGTACTAGTTTAAATAAAATTCCATGAAGAATATTTCACCTAGATTCTCTGGACCAGCACCCTTATATGAACTTCTCAATAACTTTTTGGAGTATAGAAATCCTTTGTCTAGCTTGACATTCTTTGCCACAGCTCCTGAACTCTGAAGGATCCATCCCAAATATGTATGCTTTCAGACCAGCTGGATTTCTCCAGGAGTTCAAAGATCCAGAACATTTCAATGTGACAAAGTCTATATAAAGAAAAAGCAGCTAAGTTCAGTGCTCACACATGAGTGAGGGGCCAGAAAATCATCTTTTCCCAACCTAAATCTGCAGAGTTGAATTTTTTTTATCATTGTCTCTCTGTCTCCACAAATTCATAGAAATTAGATTTACCATTACTCCTGAGATTGTTTGGTGGAGCCTGACACGTAGATCTAGAGTATCTGGATTTTAGTCAGACATCTAACAAAGTCCCTCATCTAACTCTATGACATGTAGGCAGATTTACAAATGTTTAAATCCACATACCTTCAGAATTCTCATTAATGGATCAAGTCAAGTTAAAGAAAGTGTTCTGATACCTACTCTGAAGCACTGTAGCATATATATTGCATTCAATAGTTTTAATCAGTGAATAAGAAGCAAATGCAGCACACTTTTCATATTGTTTCAAAATGGTATGAAGTTTAAGAAAATGCCAGGATGATGGATGATTCAGGCAGAGTCCAAAGGGATTTCAGCAGGCAGGAGCAACAAACTAAATCTAAGGGAGGTTCATAGTTTCATAATAGAAAAATAAGGTGAAGAGATATGAAATTATGTCATGTAAAAATTGTTTAAAACTTGGGATATGTAAGACCAAAAAACCTAGCCATATCCAAATATTGAAGGAGCTCTGGTAGCGTAGTGGTTACAAGTTGAGCTGCTAACCTCAAGGTCAGCAGTTCAAAGCTACAAGCTGTTCTGTGGGAGAAAGATGAGGCTTTCTGTTCCTGAAAAGATTTACAGCCTCCGAAACCTTATGCAGGGTCACTATGAGTTGGAACCAACTCCACGGCACACCACCACCACCATTCATATATTGAACAACTTTCATGTGGAATTAGAACTAGATGTTCTCTACATTTTCATAGGAAAATTCATCTCTGATAGATTTTTTTTCTCTCAATAAAGACAGGGGGCTTCAACATTTGGAGGCATATGATCTGAATTTTAAAATCATCTGAATTAAGACAAAACAAAATCTTGAGGTTCTTAAGCTCGCTTTTTAAGGGTTTATTTTTTAAACATTCTCCTTTGTGTTTTAATTGGAGCATTTAGCATTTAATTGCTTTACATGCACTGTAACTATTGGCAGGATAAATGTAATACCATTTTCTTAAAATGTGTCTTGATTTAGTTTTGAAGCGCTGTCTGCAGGCCCGCCTGTGGTATAATGAATTATTTAATATTTCTTCTAGCCTTGTCTTTGTAACTCCCACCAAACGACTCTTTTCCTGATAGGTATGGGTAAGAAGTAGGTGGAAGAAGATACTGATAGGATGACATGATTCAGCTGTGGATGTTAACAGAGTTCATTGTAATTGTGAAAACTTAGAACTCTAACATTGGTTTAAAACACCAGCCCAGAAACAGAAGGGGGGAATCTCCTCCATCAAAGAAGAGCCAGAAGGAGAGTATATCCTTTAAGCATTGAACCTTCTCCACACAGGAACAGAAAGCTGTAACACCATAGGAAGGGCAAAGGAGCAGCAACAGCAGAACCAAGAACCAGAGCATGAGACAGAGCAGTGGGTTTCCCAGCCCGTGGAGCAAGTAAAACTGCATGACTTTGAGCAGGAAGCTTGCTTGTAGAGTGGGGTGTCTCCAGGCACTTAATTGGAGGAGCTAAGCATGCTACTCTTGGAGCTAGAGCCAACTGCCTTCAGGCTGAGGCTTATGATAAAAGGCATTTGTCAGCAGCTGAGACAACTGTGCCCTATTTTCTGAGCTTGTATTTGTACTAAACCTCAGAACTGTGAATATTGTCTCTGAGTTCTGTAGATGCAGATGAGCAGTAAAGAGCTCCATGGGAAGGGTGGCTGGTGCCATGATTTTTGCCCCACTCTTTCACCTTCTTGAAAAATTGATGCTTTTGAGTTATGGTTTTGGAGAAGAATATTGAAAGTACTATGGACTTCCAAAAGAACAAACAGATCTGTGTTGGAAGAAGTGCAGTCAGAGTGCTCCTTGGAAGCCAGGATGGCCAAACTTCATCTCTCATCTTTCAGCCATATTGTCAGGCGGGACCAATCACTGGAGAAGGATATCATGTTTGGTAAGGTGGAGGGTCAGAGAAAAAGAGGAAGACCCCCAGTGAGATAGATTGGCAAAGTGGCAGCATCAATGGGCTCAAGCATGGCAACAATTGTGAGGTTGGCCTAGGACCAGGCAATGTTTTATTCTGTACTGACTCGATGGCACCTAACAACAACAACAACATATGAATGATAGAGTCCAATGATTTCCTCATTCTGTTGAGTCATTTCTCATTGGAATGGGTACAAATATGAATCTCTTCCAATCATTTGGCCAGGTAGTTGTCTTCCAAATTTTTTGGCATTGATGAATGAGTGCCTCCAGTGCTGCATAAGTTTGTTGAAAGCTTTCAGTTTGTATTCTAGCAATTCCCAGATTCTTGTTCTTTGCTACTACCTTCAAAATACCTTGAAATTTTCTTTCAGTACCATTGGCTCTTGATCATATGTTACCTCTTAAAAAGTTTGAACATTGACAGATTTATTTTGATACAGTGATTCTGTATATTTCTTCCATCTTCTTTGGATGCTTTCTGTATCATTTAGTATTTTGCCCATAGAATACTTCAATATTTCAAGTCAAGATTTGAATATCTTCTTCAATTTGAAATGCTGAGCATGCTCTCCCCTTTGGTTTTCTAATTCCAGTTTTTTCTGCATTTCATTATAATACTTGACTTTGTCTTCAAATGGAGAATATATCAAGACAATATTAAAGTAGAATGAACTGCTTTAAACTTGGAAAGATAATAAATTGCAGGGATACGTCACAGAAACATGAGAAACCTCCCAAAACAAAAAAGATGATAAAGATTCAATAAACACTAAAACAACAATGAAAGAAATAAGAAAATTCTTAAGCAAAATGAAAATTTATGGGACAAAGAAACACAAACACACACACTCCCAAACCCATAGCAAATTGATAGCAGTAAAATGATACCTATTGATAATCACACTGGATGTAAATGGGTTAAAAGTGCCAGACAAGACACAGAGAGTAGCAGAATGGATAAGAAAATATGACTCATCAAATGCACAGCATTGATACAAAGATGAAAATTAACTGGAAATTAAAGGCTGGAAAAACATACATCAAACAAATGGCAGTGAATAAAAAGCAGGAGTGGCAATATTAATTTCTGATAAACTAGAATTTAAGGCAAAAAGTAGCAAAAGAGACAAGTAAAGACATTATGTAATGATTAAATGTCATTCCAAAAAGAGGGCATGTGGTGCTGTAGGATAAAGCACCGGACCACAAGGTCGGCAGCTCAAACCTACCAGTTGCTCCTCAGAAACCCTCTGCAGGGTTCCTATGAGTCGGAATCGACTCAATGGCACCTAACAACAATAACAGTGGAAGAACACCAAAATACATAAATCAAACTTCAACAGAATTAAAAACAGAAACAGACAATGCCACAATAATAGTAGGAGACTTTAATATACCACTTTCAGTGAAGGGCAGAATAATTAGAAACTCCACAAAGATACATATGTAAAAATATAATCAGTCAACTTGACCTGATGCACTCCACCCAACAACAGCACATTATGTATTCTTTTCCAGGGCACATGGAGCATTCTCCAGAAGAGATCCTATGTTAAGCCACAAAGCAAGCATCAATACATTTGAAAACATTGAATACTTAATGCATCTTCTCAGATCACAATGCTGTAAAGTTAGAAACCAACAACAAGAAGATGGAGGGGAAAAAGCAAACAAGCAAGCAAATTTGACCAGTTCGGTTGTGGGAGGCCGGAATTCAATGTGAAAATTTCAAAGCCCCACTGCAAAGCTCTTGTTTCGGAAAGATTTTTACAAGGAGACCTGGTGAGATCGTCTGGGTAAGATTCGAAACCCTAAGTAGCTATGTGGGAGAAAGTTGAGGCAATCTGCTTCTGTAAAGACGACAGTCTTGCGAGCCCTATGGGGCAGTTCTACTTTGAGTCAGGTTTGAGTTGATGGCAACAAGTTTGGTTTCTTTTTACTTAAAGCTTCTCCCCCACAGCTTGACTTGGTATGTTTTAAAATTGCTATGAGATTTAGCTACTTCTTCTGAGGTAAATAAACAAAGACTCATCCTCAAGGAGCTTCAAGTGACTTGGGTAGAGTTTAGGGAAGAAAAGACTTTGTGCATAGGTGCCATTCAAAATGTAAAAGTTAAGAATGAATGCATTCCAGTCACATAGATGTTGAGTCTCTCAAGATGTTGTTTTCCACTCAGGTGTTCTTCCTCCAGGTGGCAGCAGTTCTTGTTTTGAAGAGAGACAATCATCACAGTAGTGTGCCAGACTACAGAAACAAATTAATGTTTACCACCTTCTCTTTCCAGCTCGGCCATCTTGTTGCAAAAAATGAGGCCCTAGGGTAGAGGCATAAGATGGAAAGAGTCTGAGTTCCTGACAACTCCTGGAGAACAACCAGCCATTTCTTATTGAGCAGGACAATTAACATGATTGAGAAGTCTAATTCTATTGTTTGAGCCAAAGGGTATGGTGGACTTTCTTTGTTACAGCAATTTAGCCTGCCCAAACACTGAGTCTGGTGGCTCTCTAGTACAGGCATTGGTCTGATAACTATAAGGTTGAAGGTTTAAACCCACCAGCCACTCTGTGGGAGAAAGATAAGGCTGTCTTGCTCTCTTAAAGACTTACAGTCTCTGAAACCCTATATAGGATCACTATGAGTCAGAATCGATTCAATGGCAGTGTGTTAGATTTTTTAACACTGTACTTGATGAACTGTTACTCTGGGGATTATGTAAACTTCAACGTTTCTGAATTTTTCTCTTGTATTCACAAGTGTAATAAATATGGGCATGTATTTAATTTTTAAGGAGTCCTGGTGGCGTAGTGGGTTGCATGTTGGACTGCTAAATGCAAGGTCAGCAGTTCAAACCCACCAAATGTTCTGAGGGAGAAAGATGAGGCTTTCTTCTCCCATCAAGTTTTACAGCCTCAGAAACCCTATACAGGGTCTCTACTGAACCCCGCCCCTGCCCATCACCATTGAATATTTAAAGCCTTGGGTAATTAAGACAAAATTTTAAGCATTGGACTATTAACCAAAATGTCAGCAGGTCAAGCTCACCAATTGGTCCTCAGAAATCCTAAACAGAGTTTCTATATTTTGGAACTGGCTCAACGATGGCACTAAACAACAACAATATAAAAAAATACTTAAAATTTGGAGAAATGCAAATTATTTAGAATTTTTTAAATTTGCAAAAGTTAACTTTTCAATTTGGATGCCCTCAATTTTTATAAAAGTGTTCCCCAATGTTGTCAAAGAAAATTTCATATTCTTTTAATTCTGTTTTCTATATTTTTTACTCATATTATGCATTTTTATAAGAAAGAAAAGAGCATTCATTTATTGATTACAAGGCACAGTATACTAGGATTCCAGTTATTACATACATGGGTTTATTAAAAAGAAAACAAGTTTAAACATTCCTGTGATCCATGGATGGATGCAGACAAGTCCTTTCAGTACTATACTTAGCTTTATCTTCTTAGGGTGTCTTCAAAACAAAGTGCCAATTAAAAACAGTAGCTTCCCAGGGGGTCTGCTGGGCTAAGTTAGATTCAAGGCATAAAGGTCAACTAAGAATTTTACCGCAACTGTTTTTTGGAATTCCAAAATCTTGATAGATTTTCTCAGAGGATATAAGACAATTATGGAAGCTTTTTAGGAAGAAATGTTAAGAAAATTGAAAACTACATTGGTGAGAAAAAAGGCAGGAAAACTGAGAAGAATGTTTTTCCATTGCGACAATGTACGTGCTCATTCTTTCAGGGTAACAATGTCTGTCTTACAAGAATCTCATTGTGAAACCTTATCCCACTCACCCTAGAGTCCTGATCTTGTCCCTTCAGACTTCTTTTTGTTCTCCAAACTCAAATAACATTTAAAAACAACTTTATTTGAGTTCCTCAAATATGCCCAACTTGCCATTTTGATATGGTGTAAATCAAAGAGTACAGACTTCTTCAGGGAAGGGTTTTGCTGCTGTTATTGTTATGTGCCATTCAGACAGTTCAGACTCATAGCAACCCTATTTACAATAGAACAAAACACTGCATTAGTATTTCAAGTCCTCTTCGCTTCCAGCAAGCAAGGTTGCATGTTGTTAATGAGTCTTCTTCAAATCCTGATGCCACATTTTTCATGTAACCCAGGTTTTCTGGTTATTTGCTCAGCATGCAGATTGTATAAATACAGTGAAAGGATACAACCCTGACACACACTTTTCCTGATTTTAAGCCCTTCAGAATCCCCTTGTTCTGTTCCTCTTGGTCTAGGTATAGCTTCCCCATGAGCACAGTGTTCTGGAATTCCTGTTTTTCACAATGTTATCCATCATTTATACTAATCTATACAGTTGAATACCTTTGCATGGTCAATAAAGCATAAATAAACATTTTACTGGTATGCTTTGCTTTCAGAGAAGATCCATCTGATGTCAACAATGTTATCCCTTGTTCCATGTCTGAATTGAGTTTGAATTTCTGGCAGCTCCCTGTTGATGTACTGATGCAACAGTGTTTGAATTATTGTCAGCAAATCTTCACTTGCATGTGACAATAATGATTTCTGCGTTCCATTGGGTCATCTTTCTTTGTAATAGGCACAAATAAAATTATCTTCCAATGGGTTGGCCAGATTAAAATTCTACAAGTTAGCTATCTTCCACATTGCTTGGAATAGGTGAATGAGGGCCTCCAGCATGGCATCAGTTTGTTGAAACATCTCAATTTGTATTCCATCATTTCCTGGAGGTTTGCTTTTCACCAATGCCTTCAGAGCAGCTTAGACTTCTTAAGTACTGCAGATTCCTGATCATATGTTACCTCTTGAAATGGTTGACCATCCATCAATTCTTTTTGGTATAGTGACTTTGTGTATTCCTTCCATCTTCTTTTGAATCGTTCAATATTTTATCTATTGTTATTGTTGTAGTTAAGTGCCATGGAGCCGGTTTTGATTCACAGAGACCCTGTATAGGATTTCTGAGGCTTTAAATGTTTTGTGAGTGCAGGAAACCTCATCTTTCTCCCTCAGAGTGACTGATGGGTTTGAATTTACTGACCTTGTGGTTCCCAGTCCAATGCTTATCCTATATTACAACCTAAGATTTGATTTTTATCTTCAGTCCTTTTAGCTGGAGAAATGCTGAATGTATTCTTCCCTTTTGGTTTTCTAACTCCAGGTCTTTGCACATTTCGTTATAATATTTGACTTTGTCTTCTCTAGCTACACTTTGAAAGTTTCTGATCAGCTCTTTTATTTCATCATGTCTTCCAGTTGCTTTAGCTTCTCTACATTCAAGAGCAAGTTTCAGAGTCTCTTCTAACATCCATTTGGGTCTTTTCTGTCTTCTTAATGACCTTTTGCTTTCTTTATGTATGATGTTTTTGAAGTTATCTCACAACTCCTCTGGTCTTTGGTCATTAGTGTCTAATGCATCAAGTCTGTTCTTGAAATAGTCTCTAAATTCAGGTAGCATATTTCAAGGTCGTATTTTGACTTTCATCGATTTGTTTCAATTTTCTTCAGCTTCAGCCTGAACTTGCATATGAAGAATTGTTGGTCTGTTCCACACCTGGTCCCTGGACTTCTTTTGGCTGATGATTTTGAGCTTATCCACGATCTTTCCCACAGATACAGTCAGTTTTATTCCTGTGTATTCCATCTGGTGATATCCACATGTATTTGTTGTTGTTGAAAACAGGTAGTTGTAATGAATAAGTTATTAATCTTACAAAATTCTATCATGCAATCTCTAGTATCATTTCTATCACCAAGGCCATAATTTCCAGCTACTGATCTTTCCTCTTGGTTGCCAACTTTCACATTCCAATCATCAGTAATTATCAATGCATCTTGGTTGCAAGTTTGATCAATATCAGACTGAAGAAGTGGGTAGAATTCTTTAGTTTCATCATCATTGACTTTAGTGGTTGGTGTGTAAATCTGAATAATATTGGTATTAACTTGTCTTCCTTATATGTAGATGTATGGATATTATCACAGACAGCATTGTGCTTCAAGATAGATCTTGAAATGTTCTTTTTGATAAAGAATGAGATGCCATTCACCTTAAATTTGTCATTTCTGACATAGTAAAACATATGACTATCTGATTCAAAATGACCAATACCAGTCATTTTGACTCACTAATTCCTAGCACATAGATTTTTATGTGTTCCATTTTGTTTTTGATGACTTGCAATTTTCCTAGATTCATACTTTGTACATTGTATATTCTGTTTACTAATGGATGCTTGCAGCTGTTTCTTCTCATTTTGAATTGTGCCACATCAGTACATGAAAGTACAGAAAGCTTTACTCCATCTATGTAACTTAGGTCAAGTCTAATTTGATAAGGCAGCTCTTCTTCAGTTGTATTTTGATTGCCTTCCAAACTGAGGGGTTCATCTTTTGAAATTTGATCAGATAATGTTCCTATACTATTCATAAGGTTTTCAATGACTAACCTTTCAGAATCTACCTCTCTTTCTTCCTTCTCTTAGTCTAGAAGCTCCACTGAAACCTCTCCATCATTGGAACACTTTTGGTATTTAAAATATTGATGGTATAGTTTTTCACATTATAGTAACACCACGCCACCACAGTACAACAAACTGTCAGATGAGTGGTAATCGGGAAAGGGTTAGAGAGATGGAATCATCACCTTCAGAAATGTATAGACGTTGATGGAGGATATGCTGAGAAATAATAGCTTCATATTTTGATGTTTTGCTTAATAAAGGTTTCTATGATTTTGTAGCAATATGTTTTGACTTATTCTTTTACAATTTCATGATTACACTCTTCATATTATATTAGGACTCCTGGTATGGCACTGTGGGTTAATGTGCTGGACTGCAAGCCTCATTTGAACTGCAAGGTTGGCAGTTCAAGTTCACCAGCTGCTCCTGGTAACCCTATGCAAGGTCACTGTGGTCAGAACCAACTCGATGGCAATTAACAACAACAATAACATTGTGTTGCCATGCCAACTTTCCCTGTCCAAATCATTCCACCACTATTAGCTAAACTTGATGCACCCTAAGCAAAATCTCTTCCTTCCCACCTCACTCCCACCCAGGTAACCACTAATAACCATTGGTTTCAACAGGTAATGATTAATAGCCATCAGTTACAACTTATGCTATGTATGTGAGTTCATACAGTGTTTGTCCATTTGTGACTGACTTATTTCATTCAGTATGATGTTTTTAAGGCTCATTCATGTTGTAGCATGTATTAGGCCTTCATTTTTTTTAAAATGATGAAATAATATTTCATTTTGTGTATATACTACATTTTGTTTATCTGCAAGGTCAGTGATTCAAGCTCACCAGCTGCTCCTTGGAAACCCTATCCAGGGTCGCTATGGGTCGGAATTGACTCAACGGCACTTCACAACAACAACAAATAAGCAAAGTCAGCTGTTTAAACTCACCCACAGCTCCTCGGAAACCCTATAAAGGGTCGTTATGAGTTAAATTGACTCGATGGCACTTAACAACAATGCATCTGATTGTTTTCACCTTTTGCTGTTTATGAAAAGTGCTGCAATGAACAAGTGAGAGTATTGTTTTTAATTCCTGAAATCCAGAAAGCGAATGGATATTGCCTGCAGGCCATTGTTTGCTGACCACCTGTGTAGTACAAGACAAGTACTCACTAAATTAAAAAGGGATTAATCACAATTATTAGAAGCATAGGGAGAGTTGTGGTTGCATACCATAAACATTGGACTTCAAACAACAAGGTCCAGGTTTCGAATCTGCCAGCCACAGAAAGGTTTTCTGTTCCTGTGAAGAGTTAAAGCCTCAGAAACTCTGTACAGGGTCCACAGCACTTAACAACAATAATTAGAAGCATAATTATAATACTAGCATTGTTGTTGTTAAGTGCTGTCCAGTCACTTTGGACTCATAATGACCCTGTATAGGGTTTCCAAGGAGGGGCTAGTCAGTTTGAACTGCAGATCTTGTGGTCCAAAGTCCAGTGCTGATCCCACAGCACCACACCAGGAGTCGATATAGTAGCATCATTATCTATATAATATTACTATAATTATGCCTCTGTTATGTTGTTGTTACTGCCTTCTAGTCAGTTCTGACTCATAGCGACCCTGTATAGGGTTTCCAAAGAGCACCTGGTGAACTTGAACCGCCCACTTTGCAATTCAAACCGACTTTGCAGTCCAGTGCATTAACCTACAGTGCCACATAAGGCCTCTAGCAGCTAGAAAGTGATTGAATGTTTACAAGATTGTGCCATTTTAGTTTATAATTTCAATTGTATATTTGTAAACACTTCCTTTAAATAGAAAACAAATCTATTCATAGATCCTAAGTTTTATAAGGACAGATATTTAAAACCTTGACTTTACAATGGACTGGCAACACTGGGAAAACATTAAAATCATTTTTCCTTTTCCATAAGTGTTTTTTTCCTAATGATAAGGTTTTATAAATAAAATATGACATGAAGATTTATGAGTTTATTTTACTTTTTAGATAGATCCTTAGTGAAACTGCGTCAGCTAGCTCTGTTTTAGAAGAGGTTCTCTGGAGATCATAGTTGAAAACCCTGGAATGAAAACAGCTGTTGCTATGTGGAAATATTGCGTAAGTCTCTCTGACAGCATGTTTAGCTTATTTTATCCTAGACACTGTCCACAGTAGAAACATACTGTGCTGAGTTAACCATTGTACATTATCTTAGCCCTGTTACCCTACATAGAAATGTTTAAACTCTTCACAGACCCATGAGTTTGAACCTGAAGTCAAAAGAGAAAATTTCCACAATTAATCTGAAGAACAAAGAAGCATTCTAATTTATTCCTAAATCCTGGTTCAAAATCTTACATTTGGTGAAAATCCCTAGAAAATATAAATTCTATAAGAAATGGGGTTGTTTTCAATGGGCAAAAATATTTGAAGATTGTTGTAATGGTTTCTAAAAAGCTCCCTCGATTTCTAGCTACTGAGACTTGCCTTTTGTTGTATCCCCCACAGCGTCCTGCAGCCACTTTCTAATAGTGTGTGCTGCATTGTCAAAATGAATTAAATTCTTATGAATTTAATTTACTTATTGGCATGGAACCCAGAAAGAACTGAAAGGCCTAAGCCAAATGACAATTGGAACAAGGCATTAGCCAACCTATGACACTTGCTTCATTTTCTAAAGACTGACTCATATGTTGGCACACATACCCCTACAAAATGACTTGGAGACAAAAAGTACAAATTGCCAATGCTTTTATAATTTTCAGAAAAGGAGAATGTGTGTCTTTTAGAACCATATCTGTTTTAGAATATGTTAAAGAGACTTAAGGGCACACGTTCCTCTGTAGTTGTTGTTAAGTGTTGTTGAGTAGGTTCTAACTCATAGTGATCCTATATAGGGTTTCGCAGAGTGGCTGGTGAACTTGAACCACCAACCTTGCAGTTCAAACCAACATTGCAGTCCAGTGCACTAACCCACAGCACCAAACCAGGACTTTAAACAATGGATAAAAGATTTCTGTTAACTATAAAGTTCGAGACAAATGTTTGTTGTTATTGTTAGGTGCTATTGAGTCAGTAACGACCCATGGTGACCTTATGCACAGCAGAACGAAACACTGCCCGATCCTGAGCCAACCTCACAATTGTTGCCATGCTTAAGTCCATTGATACTGCCACTTGGCCAATCCATCTCATTGGGGGTCTTCCTCTTTTTCTCTGACCCTCCACCTTACCAAACATGATATCCTTCTCCAGCAATATCCCTCCTGACAATATGTCAGAAGTATGAGAGACCAAGTTTGGCCATCTTGGCCTCCAAGGAGCACTCTGACTGCACTTCTTCCAACACAGATCTATTGATTCTTTTGGCAGCCCATGGCACTTTTAGTATTCTCCTCCAACACCAAAAGCATCAGTTTGTCTATGGTCTTCCTTATTCACTGTCCAGCTTTTGCATGCATATGAACTTATTGAAAATACCATGGTTTGGGTCAGGCGCACCTTAGTCCTCAAGCTGACATCTTTGCTCTTCAACACTTTAAAAAAAGGTCTTGTGGGCAATATAAGGCTTGACAAAATGACTCTTATTACCAAACAAAATGGCTTATTTTATTTTAAAAGACTAAAATTGAAGCCCATTGCCACTGAGTCCAGGCTGACTCCTAGTGACCATGTAGAGCAGAGGAGAAGTGGATTCTTGGGTTTCCAATGCTGTAAATCTTTATGGAAGCTACCTGCCATGTTCTCTTCCCATGGAGTGGATGGTAGGTTTGAACTGCTGACCTTTCTTTTAGTTAGCAGCTCAACCACTGTGCCACCAGGCTCCCTAAACTTACTAAGTAAAAGTATTTAAAATTAATAGTAAAATGGAAGGATAAGCCACTGCATAAAAAAAAAAAAAGATCCCCTCCAAGACTGAAATCCAAAGGGAACACATGAGCAGGTATATAAGCTTGCTGGTGACCACATTGGTTTACTGGTGGTGGGTGGAAGAGGGGGACAGGCAGCAATGAAGAAATGGGTTGAGCTCAACCACATTCTGTAGACTCCTGTTGACCTGGAGATGAGAGAGACAAGAGGAAGGGCTGGATGGTCTGAAATGTGGTTAAGACCTGGGACTCCTGAGCCCATGGACAAAGAAATAGCCATGGAGGGCTAGAGCTGAGAGTGACACATCCAACTGATATGAAGTGAGGGGAGACACACAAGAATGCCCAAACTTGCAGATAGTAATTATTTGACCTAGCCTCTATGGCTTAATAATCAGAACTTAACTAGAGAAAGATAAGAAAAAAAAAAAAGTTTCTTTTGATAAAGGAAACAAGTATAAATTGCTACAATTTGATGAACTTGACCTATACTTATGAATACAGTAGCTCAAAATACCAACTGAGAGTGAACGAGTCATCACATCAAGTATCAATGCTATTCCTACTGTATACAGGGTTGTTG
>NW_006409094.1:446940-448421 GCF_000296735.1 Chrysochloris asiatica
TAATGACCCTGTACAGTGTTTCCGAGGATCAGCTGGTAGTTTACTTGCTCTTAAATAAAGCAACTGTGAAACTTTTTCTTTGCTTGAAAGGAACTGGAAAATGTGTCAATGAGGAGTTCTAGGCTTGGGAAACACTACTGATGAACACCTAGTCTGCCATCAGCAAAAATCAAAACTGAAGAGCACTGGTGGCACTGTAGGATAAGCACGGGACTGCTAATCACAAACCCAGTTCAAACCACCAGCAGAAAGATGAGGCTTTCTGCTCCTATAAGCATTTATAGCCTTGGAAACCCTATATAGCGTGGCTGCGAGTTAGAAACAACTGGATGGCAGTGGGGGTTCTGGGGTGACTCCTGCAGTACATGGTAGCCACCAATAGTTGGCATCCCCTTCAGGTGGTTTCATAGTGGAATGCCTCTGGTAAGATACCTCACTTTCCCCAGCATCTGAGGGGGTAGATTTCCAGCAAAGATTCAGCAAGTTCTGTCAGCATGGCACCACAGAGATTTCTCTGGCATTTGGTGCACCATGGCTGTGCCCTGTTCAGGAAGCTATGGATTTCAGTCCCTGGAGACTGATACCTTGTTTTGATTTAATTAATTGCCAGTTTAACCAGTTGCTGTGGAGTTGATTCGCACTCATGGCAACCCCATGTGCGTCAGAGAACTGTGCTCCACAGGGTTTTTAATGGCTGATTTTCCAGAAGTAGATTGCCAGTCCTTTCTTTCAAAAGGTCCTGTTGGTGAACTTGAATCTCTAAACCTCGGTTAGAAGCCCAGTGCATCAACAATTTGCACCACTCTGGGACTTCTGACTTTAGTGTCAATTCCCCTGAAATATCCATCTCAGTGCAAGCACAAGAATCAAAGTCTGGTCTGACCTTGAGAGGATCAAAGTAGCCCCAAATATGATGTAACCTAAAATAGTAAATAATGTTTCTTCCAGAAGCATGGCCTTGAACACAGAATACCGGATGAAACAGGTTCAGGGAATAGTTCCAGAAATCTGAACCACATATATAGGAATATTTAGAAAGCTTAAGGCTTATAGCCAGTGGAATTCGGAGCAGAAGCAAGAAATCTCAGGCTTTTGAATTCGGCTGGCGTAGAGGCCCCCGGAGTTGGAGCCACCATCTTGGGCAAGACCGAGAGGGGAAGGATCAGAGCCGCCACCAACTGACTCCTGACGGAATCTCGGAGATAGAGCTATGGATATTCTTTTTTTCCCCTTCGGTATCTGTTCATTGGTTCCTCACTGTCTGCGCACCTCCATTCTGGGGAGAAGTGGGGATGCTTGAGTGAGTGCACACCTTCCCCACCCTGGAGGGTTCTACTATGCATGCGCACAGATCTCCTCAACATTTTAAAGGAACAGTTTCCACTTAAAACCAAATGGCAGCATAAAACAGCCACAGCCGGCCCCAAACTGTTTATCACTAGGAAATAGGCTAGAATGGGGGTTGTGGAGTGGGAGAGATA
>NW_006409094.1:450171-452158 GCF_000296735.1 Chrysochloris asiatica
GATTATAGGATAAAATAGACTGTATTAAATGGAGGGAAAAGTTAATGGGATATAAGGTAACCTCAAAGAAAATGAATGCTTAACATCATGCTAAGAAAATGAAAATGTGCTAAAGCAATTCTGATTATTTTTCTTTGTAATTTGACAACTCCAAATCCTTCATATTTGTATTGGTGGTGGTTATGTGCCGTGGAGTCAGTTCTGACTCATAGAGACCCTATATAGGGTTTCTGAGGCTGTAAATCTTTACAGGAGCAGAAAGCTTCATTTTTCTCCTGCGGACTGGCTGGTAGTTTCTAACTGCTGACCTTGTGGTTCACAGCCTGATTCATAACCACTACGCTACCAGAGCTCCTTTCATATTTGTATAAGCCTTGTTTTAAAAGGTATTGTCTACAATGCTGATTGTGACTCAAGAGGCTAATGTGTGAATGAGACTTTTCATTACTCTATGCCTTTAGTTTCAGGATAATGGATTCTACTGCTGTCTGTATTCTCTGCTTTAAAGCCTGAACAACAATGATCAACATTCATTAGTGCTTTCTGGTTTATAACCTACTTTAACATACATTATATCTTTTAATTTACTCAGTAACATCAAAAGTCAGATATGGCAGTTTAAATTGCATAGCTTTGAATGTTTTTGTTAAAATATTTTATGTTTACTATAGAAAATTTGCATAATACATTTTAGGGCATTTACTTTTTTTTTTTTAAGCCTTTATTGTGAATTGAGTGATAGTTTACATGGGAGAACATCAGTGTTACTACAATGATCACAATCCTCTCCCTGCATCATCATTCAACAGTACTTGCTTCTAATCCCTCTGGGTTTTTTTTTGTGTGTGTGTGTGTGTGTGTGTGTATGTTTTGTTTTATGTACCTAAAACTACCCAGAAATATATAATCATTTAAACAACCCAAGGGCACATTCTGCAAGGCTGCCAGCACACAGCCTTTCTCTTTGCATGAGTTTAAAGTCCTCAGCTGCTCTATTTCTCCATGTCATCATCTCTTCCTCTTTCTCTGGTTTCACTGCTTCTCTGGATAGCATCCCACATTCTGCTCATGCTCTTCTCCCTTGATGTCCCTAGGGTCCTCTGTTCCTGGAATGTAACATGAACTACTCCCCCCTTTATGCTACAAAACTTCTACCTTTATAGAATTATATATTATGTCATGATAACAATTATTATCATGACTGTAAATTAGTCATGATAACAAATAGTCATTATTGAATCATAAGATTCTTATCCCCATCTCCTTTCCCCAGACCCATCTAGACAAGAAGAAAACTATTCAGTGGAGATCCTACCTTCCCCGGCACACTCTGAAACTAAACTTCCTCTTGAAAACTTGTAAGTCAGCCACTTCATGCCTTTGTACACCCCCCATTTTAGGTAGCCAATGTCTAAGTTGTCTGTCCCTATCAACCCTGTGTACAGAGGGGATAGGTTTGATACTTGATGTGAAGACTCCTTCCCTCTCCCTTGGTATTTTGAGCTACTACATTCATAAGTATAGGTCAAGTTCATCAAATTGTAGGAATTTACACTTGTTTCCTTTATCAAATTTCTTTATATTCCTTTATTCAAGTTCTGGTCATCAAGCCACCGAAACCAGGTCAAATGGGTACTATCTGCAAGTTTGGGCATTCTTGTACATCTCCCTTCACTTCATATCAGCTGAATGCTTCACTCTCAGCTCTAGCCCTCCATGGCTAGTCCTTATCTATGGGCTTAGGAGTCCCCAGGCCTTACCACACTTCGGACCAACCAGCCCTTACTCTTTTCTCTCTTACCTCCAGGTATACTGGAGGCATTTACTTTTTTTTTTTTTTTTTTTAAATAAATGTTTTATTGTGAATTATGTGATAGTCTACATGGGACACCATTAATTTTACATTCATTCTGTCATATATCGTTTCATTGCCATAGTTACAATCCCGTCCATGCATCATCAACCAACCAAAGGGTATACCCTGCAA
>NW_006409094.1:452438-453760 GCF_000296735.1 Chrysochloris asiatica
CAGCCCTTCCTAGACAGGTTGGATATTACTCACTGGAGACTCTACCTTCCTCCACGCCCTCTGGATCTAGGTTCCCTCTTGTGGAGGCATTTACTTTTTTTTTTTTTTTTAACAACAAACAACATCTTTATTCATTTTCTTTCATTGAGAGAAAATGTGTTACTGTGGGTATTATTGCATTTTTGTTTAGGGTTTTGTTACAGTGACATTGGGAATTTACTGGACTTTTTAACATTAAGTAGGAAAAGTAGTAGCAATATTACATTTCCTGACAATCACATCTTTACATACCAGGATTTTGCAAATCGAGGAAAATTAGGATATTGCTGTCTTTGTAATAATCATATGGGAATTCTATGTACAATTCTCAACAATAATTACAATGATACACATTAGAAAGAATTAATTTAAATCATACATACTTTGGTAGCATAGTGGATTACGAGCTGGGCTGCTAACCATAAGGTCAGCAGTTTGAACCTACTAGTTGCTCCTTAGGAGAAAGAGTAGACTTTCTGCTCCCGTAAAGATGTACAGCCTCAGAAACCCTATACAGGTTGTCATGAGTCACAACTGACTGATGGCACTTAACCACAACAATGCATCTCTAAAGTGATGGCTTAACCAGTATATCACATACCAAGAACTTTCTTATTCCTCAGGGTGATTACTAGGGTTATAGAAAGTGTGTGGGGATTACAGGTAAGCATAAAGCATCATCAGAAAATAAGAATATGGATTTGGGGCAGAAATTTAGCGGAAGACAAAGTAAGTCAAAGGAACAGAACCCAGACAAGAAGTACACGTGAAGTGGTAAAAGTAGCAGCCAATGTCTCACAGACCACTTCCTACATGCTGAATGGGAACCTCTTTATTCTTCATAACTACTGTCCTTGAGGTTCACAGTGAACCATAAAAACATTTATTAGGTTTTCTTAAAAATACATGATAAATCCAAATTGTGGAAATTGTGCAGTTTTTCTAAATTGTAATTGTATATGGCTACAAGAACAAGCAGGTGTTGTGTGCCATTGCTTTGAGTCTGTTCCAACTCATAGATGGATAAAACTGCCCTAGAGGGTTTCCTAGGCTGAAATCTTTCTGGAAGCAAATTGTCAGGGTTTTTCTCCTGCAGAGCACCTGGGGTGGGTTCAAACTGCCAACCTTTTTAAAATTTTTATTTATTTATATTAAGGTTTTTATTGTGGATTGAGTGAAAGTTTGATGACAGGGCAAATCATCAGTTTTACATTCAACAAATCATATACCTTGTTTCATTACATTGATTATAATCCCCTCCATGTACCATCAGTTAACAGTAT
>NW_006409095.1:0-668 GCF_000296735.1 Chrysochloris asiatica
CCTAAAACCCTAACAGGTTGGCCCTAGCCATATCCCTAAAGCCCTAACAGCTGTAACCCTAGCCCTAGCCCTAGCCCTAAAGCCCTAACTGCCCTAGCCCTAGCCCTAAAGCCCTAACAGCCTTAGCACTAGCCCTACCACTAAAGCCCTAACAGGCTAGCCCTAGCACTAGCCCAAAAGCCCTATAAGCTCTAGCCCTAGCCCTAGCCCTAAAGCTCTATGATCCCTACCCCTAAACATAGCCCTTAAGCCCGAGAAGCCCTAGACCTAGTCCTAGACTTAATGCCCTAATAACCCTAGCCCTAGCCCTAAAGCCCTAAATCCCTAACAGCACTAGCCCTATACCTAGCCCCAAAGCCCTAAAAGCCCTAGCACTAGACCTAGACTTAAGCCCTAACAGCCCGAGCCTTAGACCTAAAGCCCTAAATCCCTAACAGCACTAGCCCTAGCCCTAAACCTAGCCCTAAATCCTTAGCCGTGTCCTTATCCCTAAAACCCTAACAGCCCGAGACCTAGAAATAGCCCAAAAGCCCTAAAAGCTCTAGCTCTAGCCCTAGCCCTAAAGCCCTATAATCCCTAGGCCTAACCATAGCCCTTAACCCCTAGACGCCCTAGACCTAGTCCTAGACATAAAGCCCTAACAGCCCTAATCCTAGCCTTAAGCCCTA
>NW_006409095.1:1640-2970 GCF_000296735.1 Chrysochloris asiatica
AGCCCTAGCCCTAAAGCCCTAACAGCCCTAGCCCTAAAGCCCTAACAGCCCTAGCCCTAGCACTAGTGTTAAAGCCCTAAAAGACCTAGACCTAGCCCTAAAGCCCTAACAGCGCTAGCACTAGCACTAGCCCTAAGCCCTAACAGCACTACCCCTAAAGCCCTATCAGCCGTAACCCTAGCCCAAAACCGTAACAGCCCTACACCTATCCCTAAAGCTCTAACAGACCGAGGCCTAAACCTACCCATAAAGCCGTTACAGCCCTAACCCTACCCCTAAAACCCTAACAGCCCTATCCCTATTCCTAAAGCCCTAAGAGCCCTAGACCTAACCCTAGCCCTAAAGCCCTAACAGCCCTACCACAAGGCCTAGCCCTAAAGCCCTAACAGGCTAGCCCTAACCCTAGACCTAAATCCCTAACAGCTCCAGTCGTAGCCCTAGCCATAAAGCCCTATAAGCCCTATACTTAACCCTACCCCTAAAGACCTATAAGACCTAGCCCTAACTCAAGACCTAAAGCCCTATAAGCCCTAGCCCTAGCCCTAGCTCAAGACCTAAAGCCCTAACATCCCTAAGCTTAGCCCTAAAGCCCTAACAGCCCTAGTCCTAAGGCGATAACAGCCCTAGCCCTAGCCCTAAAGCCCTACCAACCTTAGCCCTAGCGCTAGCCCAAAAGGCCAACAGCTATAGCCCTACTGCTATACCTAAAGCACTTAAAGCCCTAGACCTAGCATTAGCCATAAAGCCCTAACAGGCCAAGCCCTAGCCCTAGCCTTAAAGTCCTAACAGCCATAGCCTAAGCCCTAGCCTAAAGCACTAACAGGGCTAGCCCAAGCCCTAGCGCCCTAACAGGCCTAGCCCTAGCCCTAAAGCCCTAACAGCCCTAGCCCTAGGCCGAAAGCCCTAACATCCCTAGCCCTAACCCTAGCCCTTAAGCCCTAACAGCTCTAGCCGTAGCCCTTGCCATAAAGCCCTATAAGCCCTAGACCTAACCCTAGCCCTAAGCACCTATAAGACCTAGCCCTAAAGTCCTATGAGCCCTAACCCTAGCCCTAGCTCAAGCCCTAAAGCATTAACAGCCCTAAGCCTAGATCTAATTCCCTAACAGCCATAGTCATAAAGCGATAAAAGCCTTAGCCCTAGCACTAACCCTGAAGCCCTATCAGCCCTAAGCCCTAACTCTGAAGACCTAACAGCCCTAGCCCTAGCCTTAAAGCCCTAAAAGCCCTAGCCCAAGACCTATCACCCCTAGCCCTAGCTCTAAAGCCCTTGCTCTAATGCCCTAGCTCAAGCCCTAAAGCCATAACAGCCCTAGCCCTAGCCCTAAAGC
>NW_006409095.1:4301-6736 GCF_000296735.1 Chrysochloris asiatica
CCTAGACCTAGCCTTAAAGCCCTAACAGCCCTAGCCCAAGACCTATCACCTGTAGCCTTAGCTCTGAAGCCCATACTCTAAGGCCCTAGCCCAAGCCCTAGCCCTAAATCCCTAACATGCCTAGCCCTAGCCCTAAAGCCCTAACAGGCTGGCCCTAGCCATATCCCGAAAGCCCTAAGAGCTGTAGCCCTAGCCCTAAAGCCCTAACAGCCCTAACATCCCTATCCCTATCCCTAAAGCCCTAACAGCCCTAGCCCTAGCTCTAGCCCTAATGTCCTAACAGCTCTAGACCTAGCTCTAACGCTAAAGCACTAACAGACCTAGCACTAGCACTAGCCCTATAGCCCTAACAGGCTGGCCCTGGCCATATACTGAAAGCCCTAAGAGCTGTAGCCCTAGCCCTAAAGCCCTAACTGCCCTAGCCCTAGCCCTAAAGCCCTAACAGCCCTAGAACTAACCCTAGCACTAAAGCCCTAACAGGCTAGCCCTAGCACTATCCCTAAAGCCCTAACAGCTGTAGTCCTAGCCCTAGCCTTATAGCACTAACAGCTCTAGCCCTAACCCTTGAGCCCTAGCCCTAAATCCTTAGCCCTAGCCCTAGCCCTAAAGCTATAACAGTCCTATCCCTATCCCTAAAGCACTAACAGCCTTAGCCCTCGCCCTATGCTAAAACCCTAAGTGCCCTAGCCCAAGCACTAATGCCCTAACTGCCCTAGCCCTTGCTCTAAACACCTAATAGCCCTAATCATAGTCCGGAAAACCTTTCCATAATGCCCTAGCCTTAACCGAGCCCTAATGCCCTAACCCTAGCCCTAGACCTAGCCCTAAAGCCCTAAAAGCCCTAACAGCCCTAGCCCTAGCTCTAGCCCTAATGTCCTAACAGCTCTAGAGCTAGCTCTGGTCCTAAAGCCCTAACAGCCCTAGCCCTAGCCCTTGCCCTAAAGCCCTAACAAACCTAGCGCTAGCCCTAGCCCTATTGACCTAACAACTGTAGCCTTATCCCAAGCACTAATGCCTTAACAGCCCTAGCCCTTGCTCTAAAGACTTAATAGCCCTAATCCTAGCCCTAAATACCTTGCCATAATGCCCTAGCCCTAACCCTAGCCCTAAAGCCCTAACATGCCTAGCCCTAGCCCTAAAGCCCTAACAGACCTGGAACTAGCACAAAAGCCCTAACAGCGTTAGCCCTAGCCCTAAAGCCCTAACAGCCCTAACATCCCTATCACTATCCCTAAAGCCCTAACAGCCCTAGCCCTAGCTCTAGCCCTAATGTCCTAACAGCTCTAGACAAAGCTCTAACCCTAAAGCCCTAACAGCCTTAGCACTAGCACTAGCCCTAAAGCCCTAACAGGCTGGCCCTAGCCATATCCCGAAAGCCCTAAGAGCTGTAGCCCTAGCCCTAAAGCCCTAACTGTCCTAGCCCTAGCCCTAAAGCCCTAACAGCCCTAGCACTAACCCTAGCACTAAAGCCCTAACAGGCTAGCCCTAGCACTATCCCTAAAGCCCTAACAGCTGTAGTCCTAGCCCTAGCCTTATAGCACTAACAGCTCTAGCCCTAACCCTTGAGCCCTAGCCCTAAATCCTTAGCCCTAGCCCTAGCCCTAAAGCTATAACAGTCCTATCCCTATCCCTAAAGCACTAACAGCCTTAGCCCTCGCCCTATGCTAAAACCCTAAGTGCCCTAGCCCAAGCACTAATGCCCTAACTGCCCTAGCCCTTGCTCTAAACACCTAATAGCCCTAATCATAGTCCGGAAAACCTTTCCATAATGCCCTAGCCTTAACCTAGCCCTAAAGCCCTAAAAGCCCTAGTGCTAGCCCTAAAGCCCTAACAGCCCTTAGCCTAGCCCTAAAGACTTATCAGCCCTAGCCCTAGCCCTAAAGCATTAACAGCCCTAGCCCTAGCACTAGCCCTAAAGTCCTGATTGCCCTAGACCTAGACCTAGCCTTAAAGCCCTAACAGCCCTAGCCCAAGACCTATCACCCGTAGCCCTAGCTCTAAAGCCCTTGCTCTAATGCCTTAGCCCAAGCCCTAGCCCTAAAGCCCTAACAGGCCTACCCCTAGCCCTAAAGTCCTAACAGCCCTGGACCTAGCCCAAAAGCCCTAACAGCGCTATCCCTGGCCCTATCCCTAAAGCCCTAACAGCACTAGTCCTAGCCCTAGCCCTAAAGCGCTAACACCTCTAGACCTAGCCCTAGACCTAAAGCCCTATAAGCCCTAGCCCTAACCCATGCCCTAATGCCCTATCAGCCCTAACACTTGGTCCAGCCCTCGCCCTAGCCCTAAAGTCTTAACAGCCCTAGCACTAGCAGTAGCCCTAAAGCTGAAACAGGCTGGCCCTAGCCCTATCACTAAAACCCTAACAGCTGTAGCCCTAGCCCTAGCCCTAAAGCCATAACAGCCCTAGCCCTAGCCCTAAAGCCCTAACAGCCCTA
>NW_006409095.1:6926-11433 GCF_000296735.1 Chrysochloris asiatica
AATCCCTTTCGGCCCTAGCTCTAGCCCTATCCCAAAAGGCCTAACAGCCCTAAACCTAGACCTAAAGCCCATGCCCTAATGCCCTAGCCCAAGCCATAGACCTAAAGCCCTAACAGCCCTAGCCTTAGCCCTAAAGCTCTATAATACCTAGTCCTAAACCTAGTCCTAAAGACCTAACAACTCTAGCACTAGACCGAGCCTTAAATCCCTAACAGCCCTAGTCCTAAACTTAGCCCAAAAGCCCTAGCCCTGGCATTAACCCTAAATCCCTAACAGCCCTAGACCAAGCCGTAGTCAAAAAGCCCTAACAACCCTAGCCCTAGTCCTATTGACCTAACAGCTCTAGCGTTAGACCTAGCCCTAAAGCCCAAACAGCCCTAGCAAGAGACCTAGCCCTAAAGCCCTAACAGGCGGGACCTAGCCCTATCCCTAAAGCCCTAACAGCTGTAGCCGTAGCCCAAGCCCTAGTCCTAAAGTGCTAACAGCCCTTGCCCTAGCACTAGCCATAAAGCCCTAGCCCTAGCCTTAGCCCTGAATCCCTAACAGCCCTTGCCCTAGCCCTCAAGCCCTAACAAACCTAGCCCTAGCCCTAGCCCTAGCCTTATTGCACTAACAGATCTACCCCTAGTCCTATCGCCTTAAGCCCTAAGAACCCTAGCACTAGCACTAGCCCGAAAGCCCTAACAGGCTGGCCCTAGCCCTATCCCTAAAGCCTTAACAGCTGTAGCCCTAGCCCTAGCCCTAGCCCTAAAGCCCTAACAGCCCTAGCCCTAGGCCTTAAGCCCTAACAGCCCTAGCACTAGCCCTAGCACTAAAACCCTAATAGGCTAGCCCTAGCACTATCCCTAAAGCCCTATCAGCTGTAGCGGTAGCCCTTAAGACCTAGCCCTAAATCCTTAGACCTAGCCCTAGCCCTAACGCTATAACAGTCCTTGCCTTATCCCTTAAGCCCCAACAGCCTTAGCCCTCGCCCTATGCTTCAAGCCCTAAAAGCCCTAGCCCAAGCACTAATGCCCTAACAGCCCTAGCCCTTGCTCTAATGACCTAATAGCCCTAATCCTACACTAAAGTCCTTGCCATAATGCCCTGGCCCTAAACCTTGCCCTAATGCCCTAACACTAGCCATAGATTTTGCCCTAAAGTCCTAAAAGCCCTAGACCTATCCCTAAAGCCCTAACAGCACTAGCACTAGCCCTAAAGCCATAACAGCCCTAGCACTAGCCCTAAAGCCCTAACAGCCCTAGCACTAGCCCTAGCCCTAAAGCCCTAACAGCCCTAGCCCTAGCTCTAGCCCTATTGCCTAACAGCTCTAGAACTAGCTCTAGCCCTAAAGCCCTAACAGCCCTAGCTCTAGCACTAGCCCTAAAGCTCTAACAGGCTGGCCCTAGCCATATCCCTAAAGCCCTAACAGCTGTATCCCTAGCCCTAAAGCCCTAACTGCCCTAACACTAGCCCTAAAGCCCTAACAGCCCTAGCACTAACCATAGCACTAAAGCCCTAACATGCTAGACCTAGCACTATCCCTAGAGCCCTAACAGCTGTAGCCCTAGCCCTAGCAATAAAGCACTAACAGCTCTAGCCCTAGCCCTTGAGCCCTAGCCCTAAATCTTTAGCCCTAGTCCTAGCCCTAAACCTATAACAGTCTTAGCCCTATCCCTAAAGCCCTAACAGCCTTAGCCCTCGCCCTATGCTAAAACCGTAAGTGCCCTAGACCAAGCACTAATGCTCTAACAGCCCTATCCCTTGCTCTAAAGACCTAATAGCCTTAATCCTAGCCCTAAAAACCTTTCCATAATGCCCTAGCCCTAGCCCTAAAGACCTATCAGCCCTAGGCCTAGCCCTAAAGCATTAACAGCCCTAGCCCTAGCACTAGCCCTAAAGCCCTAATTGCCCTAGACCTAGCATTAGCCTTAAAGCTCTAACATGCCTAGCCCTAGCCCTAGTCCTAAAGCCCTATCAGCCCTAGCCCTAACTCTGAAACCCTAACAGCCCTAGACCTATCCCTAGCCTTAAAGCCCTAACAGCCCTAGCCCAAGACCTATCACCTGTAGCCCTAGCTCTAAAGCGCTTGCTCTAATGCCCTAGCCCAAGCCCTAGCCCTAAAGCCCTAACAGGCCTATCCCTAGCCCTAAAGCCCTAACAGCCCTGGACCTAGCCCAAAAGCCCTAACAGCGCTGTCCCTGTCCCTATCCCTAAAGCTCTAACAGCACTAGACCTAGCCCTAGCCCTAAAGCGCTAACACCTTTAGACCTAGCCCTAGACCTAAAGCCCTATAAGCCCTAGCCCTAACCCATGCCCTAATTCCCTATCAGCCCTAACCTTTGGGCCAGCCCTCGTCCTAGCCCTAAAGTCCTAACAGCCCTAGCACTAGCAGTAGCCCTAATGCTGTAACAGGCTGGCCCTAGCCCTATCCCTAAAGCCCTAACAGCTGTAGCCCTAGCCCTAGCCCTAAAGCCATAACATCCCTAGCCCTAGACCTAAAGCCCTAACAGCCCTAGCACTAGCCCTAGCCCTAAATTCCTAACAGCCCTAGCACTATCCCTAGCCCTAAAGCCCTAACAGTCCTAAAGCTAACCCTAAATCCATTTCGGCCCTAGCTCTATCCCTATCCCAAAAGGCCTAAAAGCCCTAAACCTAGACCTAAAGCTCATGCCCTAATGCCCTAGCCCAAGCCATAGACCTAAAGCCCTAACAGCTCTATTCCTAGCCCTAGCACTAAAGCCCTTTCACTAATGCCCTAGCTCTAGACCTAGCCCTAAAGCCCTAGCCCTAGCCCTAAAGCCCTAACAGCCCTAGCCCTAGCCGTAGCCCTAAAGCCCTATAATACCTAGTCCTAACCCTAGTCCTAAAGAGCTAACAACTCTAGCACTAGACTGAGCCTTAAAGCCCTAACAGGCCTAGTCCTAAACTTAGCCCAAAAGACCTAGCCCTGGCCTTAACCATAAATCCCTAACAACCCTAGGCCAAGCCTTATTCAAAAAGCCCTAACAACCCTAGCCTTAGTCCTATTGCCCTAACAGCTCTAGCCCTAGCCCTAGCCCTAAAGCCCAAACAGCCCTAGCAATAGCACTAGCCCTAAAGCCCTAGCCCTAGCCTTAGCCCTGAAACCCTAACAGCCCAAGCCCTAGCCCTAGCCCTAAAGCCCTAACAAACCCAGCCCGAGCCCTTAAACCCTAACAGCCCTAGCACTAGCCCTAGCACTAAAACCCTAACAGGCTAGCCCTAGCACTATCCGTAAAGCCCAAACAGCTGTAGCCATAGCCCTAGCCCTAAAGCACTAACAGCTCTAGCCCTAGCCCTTAAGCCCTAGCCCTAAATCCTTAGCCCTAGCCCTAGCCCTAACGCTATAACAGTCCTAGCCCTATCCCTAAAGCCCTAACAGCCTTAGCCCTTGCCCTATGCTTAAAGCCCTAAAAGCCCTAGCCCAAGCACTAATGCCCTAACAGCCCAAGCCTTTGCTCTAATGACCTAATAGCCCTAAACCTACCCTAAAGTACTTGCCATAATGCCTTAGCCCTAAACCTAGCCCTAATGCCCTAACCCTAGCCCTAGATCTTGCCCTAAAGCCCTAACAGCCCTAGACCTATCCCTAAAGCCCTAACAGCCCTAGCGCTAGCCCTAAAGCTCTAACAGCCCTATCACTAACCCTAAAGCCCTGACAGCCCTAGCCCTAGCCTTAGCCCTAAAGCCCTAACAGCCCTAGCCCTAGCTCTAGCCCTATTGCCTAACAGCTCTAGACCTAGCTCTAGCCCTAATGCCCTAACAGCCCTACCACTAGCACTAGCCCGAAAGCCCTAACAGGCTGGCCCTAGCCATACCCGTAAGCCCTAACAGCTGTAGCCCTAGCCCTAGCCCTAAATCCTTAGCCCTAGCCCTAAAGCTATAACAGTCCTAGCCCTATCCCTAAAGCCCTAACAGCCTTAGCCCTCGCCCTATGCTAAAACCCTAAGAGCCGTAGCCCAAGCACTAATGCCCTAACAGCCCTAGCGCTTGCTCTAAAGACCTAATAGCCCTAATCCTAGCCCTAAAGAGTTTGCCATAATGCCCTAGCCCTAAACCTAGCCCTAATGCCCTATCCCTAGCCCTACACATAGCCCTAAAGCCCTAAAAGCCCTAGCGCTAGCCCTAAAGCCCTAACAGCCCTAGCCCTAGCACTAGCCTTAAAGCAGTAACAACCCTAGACTTAGCATTATCCTTAAAGCCCTAACAGGCCTAGCCATAGCCAAAGCCCTAAAGCCCTATAAGCCCTAGCCCTAACCCAAGAACTAAAGCCCTATAAGCCCTAGCCCTAGCCATAAAGCCCTAACATCCCCTAGCCTTGCCCTAAAGCCCTAAAAGCCGTAGCCCTAAAGCCCTAACAGCCCTAGACCTAGCCCTAAAGCACTATCAGCCCTATCCCTAGCCCTAAAGTACTAAGAGCCCTAGCCCTAGCACTAGCTCTAAAGCCCTAATAGCCCTAGACCAAGCATTAGCCTTAAAGCCCTAACAGGCCTAGCCCTAGCCCTAG
>NW_006409095.1:11533-16030 GCF_000296735.1 Chrysochloris asiatica
CCTAGCTCTAGCCCTATGCCTAAAGCCCTATCAGCCCTAGCCCTAGCCCTAAAGCCTTAACAGCTGTAGCCCTAGCCCAAGCCCTAGTCCTAAAGCCCTAACAGCCCTAGCCCTCGCCCTAGCCCTAAAGCCCTAACAAACCTAGCCCTATTGCCCTAAACCCCTAACAGCCCTAAGCCTAGCCCTAAAGCCCTAAAAGCCCTAACCCTAAAGCCCTAACAGTCAAAGCCCTAGACCTTGCCTTGAAGCCCTATCAGCACTAGCCCTAGCCCTAAAGCCCTAACAACCCTAAACCTAGCCATTAAGTCTTAAAATCCATTGTCCTAGCACAAGCCCTAAAGCCCTAGCTCTAGTCCATGCCCTGAAGCCCTAACAGCCCAAGCCCAGGCCCTATCCGTATAGCCCTAACTGCCCTAGCCCTAGCCTTAGCCCTATTGCCCTAACAGCTCTAGCCCTAGCCCTAGCCCTATAGCCCTAACAGCCCTAACACTAGCAGAAGCCCTAAAGCCCTAACAGCTGTAGCTCTAGCACAAGCCATAGTCCTAAATCCCTAACAGCCCTAGCCCTAGCCTTAGACCTAAAGCCCTAACATCCCTAGCCCTAGCCCTAAAGCCCTAAACACCTAACAGCCCTAAGCCTACCCCTAAAACCCTAACAGCCCTAACCCTACCCCTAAAGCCTTAACAGCCCTAGCCCTACCCCTAGCCCTAGCCCTAAAGCCCTAACAGCTCTAGCACTACCACTAGACCGAAAGCCCTAACAGGCTGGCCCTAGCCCTATTCCTAAAGCCCTAACAGCTATAGCCCTAGCCCAAGCCCTAGTCCTAAAGCACTAACAGACCTAGCCCTAAAGCCCTAACAGCCCTTGCCCTAGAACTAGCCCTAAAGCTCTAGCCCTAGCCTTAATCCCTGAAGACCTTACAGCCCTAGCCCTAGCCCTAGCCCTAAAGCCCTAACAAACCTAGCCCTAGCCCTAACCCTATTGCCCTAACAGCTCTAGCCCTAGCCCTAAAGCCCTAACAGCCCTAGCACTAGCACTAGCCCGAAAGCCCTAACAGGCTGGCCGTTGCCCTGTCCCAAAAGACCTAACAGCTGTAGCCCTAGCCCTAGGCCTAGCCTTTAATGCCTAACAGCCCTACCACTAACCCTAGCACTAAAACCCTAACAGGCTAGCCCAAGCACTATCCCTAAAGCCTTAACAGCTGTAGCCAAAGCCCAAGCCCTAAAGCCCTAACAGCTCTAGCCCTAGCCCTTAAGACCTAGCCCTAAATCCTTAGCCCTAGCCCTAGTCCTAAAGCTATAACAGTCCTATCCTATCCCTAAAGCCCTAACAGCCTTAGCCCTCAACCTATGCTTAAAGCCATAAAAGCCCTAGCCCAAGCATTAATGCCCTAACAGCCCTAGCCCTTGCTTTAATGACCTAATAGCCCTAATTCTACCCTAAAGTCCTTGCCATAATGCCCTAGCCCTAAACCTAGCCCTAATGCCCTAACCCTAGATCTTGCCCTAAAGCCCTAACAGCCCTAGACCTATCCCTAAAGCTCTAACAGCCCTAGAGCTAGCCCTAAGCCCTAACAGACCTAGCACTAGCCCTAAAGCCCTAACAGCCCTAGCCCTAGCCCTAGCCCTAGCCCTAAATCCCTAACAGCTCTAGCCCTAGCTCTAGCCCTAAAGCCGTAACAGCCCTAGCACTAGCCCTAGCCCTAGCCCTAAATCCCTAACAGCTCTAGACCTAGCTCTAGCCCTAAAGCCGTAACAGCCCTAGCACTAGCACTAGCCCTAAAGCCCTAACAGGCTGGCCCTAGCCATATCCCTAAAGCCCTAACAGCTGTAGCCCTAGCCCTAGCCCTAAAGCCCTAACTGCCCTAGCCCTAGCCCTAATGCCCTAACAACCCTAGCACTAGCCCTAGCACTAAAGCCCTAACAGGCTAGCCCTAGCACTATCCCTAAAGCCCTAACAGCTGTAGCCCTAGACCTAGCCCGAAAGCACTAACAGCTCTAGCCCTAGCCCTTGAGCCCTAGCCCTAAATACTTAGCCCTAGCCCTAGACCTAAAGTTATAACAGTCCAAGCCCTATCCCTAAAGCCCTAACAGCCTTAGCCCTCATCCTATGCTAAAACCCTAAGAGCCCTAGCCCAAGCACTAATGCCCTAACAGCCCTAGCCCTTGCTCTAACGACCTAATAGTCCTAATCCTAGCCCTAAAGACCTTGCCATAATGCCCTAGCCCTAAACCTAGTCCTAATGCACTAACCCTAGCCATAGACCTAGCCCTAAAGCCCTAACAGCCCTAGACTTAGCATTAGCCTTAAAGCCCTAACAGGCTTAGCCGTAGCCAAAACCCTAAAGCCCTATCAGCCCTAGCCCTAGCCATAAAGCCCTAACAGCCCTTAGCCTAGCCCTAAAGCCCTAAAGCCCTAACCCTAAAGCCCTAACAGCCCTAGCCCTAGCCCTAAAGACCTATCAGCCCTAGCCCTAGCCTTAAAGCACTAACAGCCCTAGCCCTAGCACTAGCCCTAAATCCCTAATAGCCCTAGACCTAGCATTAGCCTTAAAGCCCTAACAGGCCTAGCCCTAGTCCTAGTCCTAAAGTCCTAAAAGCCCTAGCCCTAACCCTAAAGCCCTAAAAGCCCTAGACCTAACCCTAAAGCCCTAACAGCCTTTGCCCTAGCACTAGCCCTAAATCCCTAGCCCTAGCCCTTGCCCTAAAATCCTAACAAACCTAGCCCTAGCTCTAGCCCTATTGTCATAACAGCTCTAGCCCTAGCCCTAGCCCTAAATCCCTAACAGCCCTAGCACTAGCACTAGCCCTAAAGCCCCAACAGGCTGGCCCTAGCCCTATCCCTAAAGCCCTAACAGTTGTAGCCCTAGCCCAAGCCCTAGTCGTAAAGCCCTAACAGCCCTAGCCCTAGCCCTAGCCCTAGCCCTATAACCCTAACAAACCTAGACCTAGCCCTATTGCCCTAAACGCCTAACAGCCCTAAGCCTAGCCCTAAAGCCCTAAAAGCCCTAACCCTAAAGCCCTAACTTCCCAAGGCCTAGCCCTAGTCTTAAAGCACTATCAGCACTAGCCCTAGCCCTAAAGCCCTAACAACCCTAGACCTAGCCCTCAAGTCCTAAAAGCCATTGCCCTAGCACTAGCCCTAAAGCCCTAGCTCTAGTCAGAGCCCTGAAGCCCTAACAGCCCAAGCCCTAGCCCTAGCCCTAAAGCCCTAACTGCCCTAGCCCTAGCCCTATTGCCCTAACAGCTCTAGCCCTAGCCCTAAAGCTATAAGAGCCCTAGCACTTGTACTAGCCTCAAAGCCCTAAAAGCCATTGCCCTAGTACTAGCCTTAAAGCCCTAGCCCCAGCCCTAGCCATGAAGCCCTAACAGCCCAATCCCTGATCCTAGCCCTAAAGCCCTTACAGCCCTAGCCCTAGACCTATCCCTATTGCCCTAACAGCTCTAGCCCTAGCCCTAGCCCTAGCCCTAAAACACTAACCCTAGCCCTAAACCTACCCCTAAAGCCCTAACAGCCGTAGAACTATCCCTAAAGCCCTAACAGCCCTAGCGCTATTCCAAAAGCCGTAACAGCCCTAGCCCTAGCACTAGCCCTAAAGCCCTAACAGCCCTAGACTTAGCATTAGCCTTAAAGCCCTAACAGCCATAGCCCTAGCCCAAGCCCTAAAGCCCTATAAGACCAAGCCCTAACCCAAGCCCTAAAGCCCTATCAGCCCTAGCCCTCATCCTATCCCTAAAGCCCTATCAGCCCTCGCCCTAGCCCTAAAGTCCTAACAGCCCTAGACCTAGCCCAAAAGCCAAATAGCCCTAGACCTAGCACTAGCTTTAAAGCCCTAATAGCCCTAGCCCTAGCCCTAAAGCCCTAAGAGACCGAGCCCTAAAACTACCCCTAAAGCCCTAACAGCCCTAGCCCTACCTCTAAAGACCCAACATCTCTAGCCCTAGCCCTATGCCTAAAGACCTAAAAGCCCTAACCCTAAAGGCCTAACAGCCCTAGCCCTAGCCCTAGCCTTAAAGCCCTGTCAGCCCTAGCTCTAGCCCTAAAGCCCTAACAACACTAGACCTAGCCCTAAAGCCCTAACAGCCATTGTCCTAGCACTAGCCCTAAAGCCCTAGCCCTAGCCCTAGCCATGAATACCTAACAGCCCAAGCCCTAACCCTAGCCCTAAAGCCCTAACAGCCCTAGCCCTAGCCCTATTGCCCTAACAGCTTTAGCCATAGCCCTAAAACACTAACCCTAGCTCTAGACCTACCTCTAAAGCCCTAACAACCCTAGACCTATCCCTAAAGACCTAACAGCACTAGCGCTAGCCCAAAAGCCATAACAGCCCTAGCCCTAGCTCTAGCGCTAAAGCCCTAACAGCCATATTCGTTGCATTAGCCTTAAAGCCCTAACAGGCCTAGCCGTATCCAAAGCCCTAAAGCCCTATAAGCCCTAGACCTAACCCAAGCACTAAAACCCTATCAGTCCTAGCCCTAGCCATAAAGCCCTAATAGC
>NW_006409095.1:16382-16883 GCF_000296735.1 Chrysochloris asiatica
CCTAGCCCTAGCCCTAAAACGCTAACAGCTTTAGACCTAGCCCTTGACCTAAAGCCCTATAAGCCCTATAAGCCCTAGCCCTAACCCATGCCCTAAAGCCTTATCAGCCCTAGCCCTAGGTCCAGCCTTCGCCCTAGCCCTAAAGTCCTAAAAGCCCTAGCACTAGCACTAGCCCTAAAGCTCTAACAGGCTGGCCCTAGCCCTATCCCTAAAGCCCTAACAGCTGTAGCCCTAGCCCTAGCCCTAGCCCTAAAGCCATAATTGCCCTAGCACTAAACCTAAAGCACTAACAAACCTAGCACTATCCCTAGCCCTAAATTCCTAACAGACCTAGCACTATCCCTAGCCCTAAAGCCCTAACAGACCTACACTAACCCTAAATCCCTTTCGGCCCTAGTTCTAGCCCTATCCCAAAAGGCCTAACAGCCCTAAACCTAGAAGTAAATCCCATGCCCTAATGCCCTAGCCCAAGCCATAGCCCTAAAGCCCTAACAGCTCTAG
>NW_006409095.1:17943-18396 GCF_000296735.1 Chrysochloris asiatica
CCTAAAGCCCTAACAGCCCTAGCACTTGACCTAGACTTAAAGCCCGAACAGTCCTAGCCTTAGACCTAAAGTCCTAAATCCCTAACAGCACTAGCCCTAGCCCTAAACCTAGCCCTAAATCCCTAGCCCTGCCCTTAGCCCTAAAGCCCTAACAGCCCTAGACCTATCCCTAAACCCTAAAAGCCCTAGCTCTAGCACTAAAGCCCTAACAGCCCTAGGATTAGCCCTAAAGCCCTAATAGCCCTATCCCTTGAACTAGCCCTAAAGCCCTAACAGCCATATTCTTTGCATTAGGCTTAAAGCCCTAACAGGCCTAGCCGTAGGCAAAGCCCTAAATCCCTAAGTGCTCTAGCACTATCCCTAAAGCCCTAACAGCACTAGCCCTAGCACTAGCTCTAAAGCCCTAACAGCCATATTCTTTGCATTAGCCTTAAAGCCCTAACAGGCCTAGCC
>NW_006409095.1:19297-29459 GCF_000296735.1 Chrysochloris asiatica
CCTAGCCCTAGCCCTAGCCCTAAAGCCCTAACAGCCCTAACCCTAGCACTAGCCCTAAGACCCTAATAGTCCTAGAACTAGCATTAGCCTTAAAGCCCTAAAAGGCCTAGCCCTAGCCCAAGCTCTAAGGCCCTAACAGCCATAGCCCAAGACCTATCAGCCCTAGCCCTAGCTCTAAAGCCCTTGCTCTAATGCCCTAGCCCAAGCCCTAGCCCTAAAGCCCTAACAGGCCTAGCCCTAGCACTAAAGTCCTAACAGCCCTGGCCCTAGCCCTAAAGCCCTAACAGATCTAGCCCTGGCCCTATCCCTAAAGCCATAACAGCACTAGTCCTAGGCCTAGCCCTAAAGCGCTAACAGCTTTAGACCTAGCCCTTGACCTAAAGCGCTATAAGCTCTAGCCCTAATCCATGCCCTAAAGCCCTATCAGCTCTAGCCCTAGGTCCAGCCCTCGCCCTAACACTAAAGTCCTAACAGCCCTAGCACTAGCCCTAAAGCCCTAACAGGATGGCCCTAGCCCTATCCCTAAAGCCCGAACGGCTGTAGCTTTAGCCCTAGCCCTAAAGCCATAACATCCCTAGCCCTAGCCCTAAAGCATTAACAGCCCTAGCACTAGCCCTAGCCATAAATTCCTAACAGCCCTAGCACTATCCCTAGCCCAAAAGCCCTATCAGACCTAGCCCTAACCCTAAATCCCTTTCGGCCCAATCTCAAGCCCTAGCCCAAAAGGCCTAACAGCCTTAAACCTAGACCTAAAGCCAATGCCCTAATGCCCTAGCCCAAGCCATAGCCCTAAAGCACTAACAGCTCTAGTCCTAGCCCAAGAACTAAAGCCCTTGCACTAATGCCCTAGCTCTAGACCTAGCCCTTAAGCCCTAGCCCTAGCCCTAAAGTCCTAACACCCCAAGCTCTAGCCCTAAAGCCCTTTCTCGAATGCCCTAAACTTAGCCCTTAAACTATCCCTAAAGCCCTACCCCTGTCCTTAGCTCTACAGCCCTAACAGCCCTAGCCCTAGCCCTAAAACCCTATAAACCCTAGTCCTAACCCTAGATCAAAAGCCCTAACAGCCCTAGCACTAGACCTAGACTTAAAGCCCTAACAGCCCTAGCCTTAGACCTAAAGCCCTAAATCCCTAACAACACAAGCCCTAGCCCTAAACCTAGCCCTAAATCCCTAGCCCTGTCCATAGCCCTAAAGCCCTAACAGCCCTAGCCCTAGCCTTAGACCTAAAACCCTAAAAGCCTTAGCCCAAGGCCCAAAGCCCTAACAGCCCTAGCCCAAGCCCAAAAGCCCTAACAGCCCTTACCCTAGCACTAGCCCTAACGCCCTAACAGCCCTAGACTTAGCATTAGCCTTAAAGCCCTAACAGGCCTAGCCCTAGCCCTAAAGCCCTAACAGCCCTAGCCCTAGCCCTAAAGCCCTATCAGCCCTAGCCCTAAAGCCCTAACAGCCCTAATACAAGCCCTAAAGCCCTATAAAACCTTGCCCTACCCCAAGTCCTAAAGCCCTATCAGCCCTAGCCCTAGCCCTAGCTCTAAAGCCCTAACAGCACTAAGCCTAGCCATAAAGCCCTAACAGCCCTAGCCCTAAAGCCCTAAATGCCCTAGCCCTAGCCCTAAAGCCCTATCAGCCCTAGCCCTAGTCCTAAAGCCCTAACAACCCTAGCCCTAGCCCTAAAGCCCTAACAGCCCTAGCTCTAGCACTAGCTTTAAAGCCCTAAAAGACCTAGACCTAGCCCTAAATCCCCAACAGTGCTAGCCCTAGCACTAGCCCTAAAGCCCTATCAGCCCTAGCCCTATCCCTAAACCGTAACAGCCCTAGACCTAGCCCTAAAAACATAACAGGCTGAGCCCTAGACCTACCCATAAAACCCTAACATCCCTAACCGTACCCCTAAAGCCCTAACAACCCTATCCCTATTCCTAAAGCCCTAATAGCCCTAGACCTAGCCCTAGCCCTAAAGCCCTAACAGCCCTACCACAAACCCTAGCCCTAAAGCCCTAACAGGCTAGCCCTAACATTAGACCTAAATCCCTAACAGCTCCAGCCGTAGCCCTAGGCATAACACCCTATAAGCACTAGACCTAACCCTAGCCCTAAAGACCTATAAGACCTAGACCTTACTCTAGCCCTAAAGCCCTATCAGCCCTAGCCCTAGCCCTAGCTCAAGCCCTAAAGCCCTAACAGCCCTAGTCCTAAAGCGATAACAACCCTAGCCCTAGCCCTAAAGCCCTAAAAACCTTAGCCCTAGCCCTAAAGCCCTAACAGCCTTAGACATAGCACTAGCCCTGAAGCCCGAACAGCCCTACCCCTAGCAATAAAGCGCTATCAGCCCTGTCCCTAGCCCTAACGCCTTAACAGCCCTAGACCTAGCCCTGAATCTATTGCCCTAATGCCCTATCCCTATCCCTAGCCCTAAAGCCCTAACAGGCTAGCCCTAGCCCTAGCCCTAAAGCCCAACAGCTATAGCCCTAGCACTATCCCTATAGCACTAAAATCCCTAGACCTAGCATTAGCCATAAAGCCCTAACAGGCCTAGCCCTAGCCCTAAAGACCTAACAGCCCTAGCAATAGCCCTAGCCCTAAAGCCCTAACAGGCTAGCCCTAGCCCTATCCCTAAAGCCCTAACAGCTGTAGCCCTAGCCCAAGCCCTAAATCACTAACAGCTCTAGCCCTAGCCCTTTAGCCCTAGCCCTAAATCCTTAGACCTAGCCATAGCAATAAAGCTATAACAGCCCTATCCCTATCCCTAAAGCCCTAATAGCCCTAGCCCTTGCCCTAGGCTTAAGGCCCTAAGAGCCCTAGCCCAAGCACTAATGTTAACAGCCCTATGCCTAGGCCTAGTGGCCTAATATCCCTAAACCTAGCCCTAATGACCTTGCATTAATGCCCTAGCCCTAGACCTAGCCCTAAATCCCTAACCCTAGCCCTAGACCTAGCCCTAAAGCCCTAACAGACCTAGACCTATACCTAAAGCCCTAACAACCCTTGTGCTAACCCTAAAGCCCTAACAGCCCTAGAACAAGCCCTAAAGCCCTAACAGCCCTAGCACTAGCACTAGCTCTAATGCCCTAACAGCCCTAGCACTAGCACTAGCTCTACTGCCCTAACAGCCCTAGACTTAGCATTAGCCTTAAAGCCCTAACAGGCATAGCCCTAGCCATAAAGCCCTAACAGCCCTTGCCCTAGCCATAAAGCCATAAGAGCCCTAGACCTAGCCCTAGACCTAGCCCTAAAGCCCTAACAGCCCTACCACAAACCCTAGCCCTAAAGCCCTAACAGGGCAGCCCTAACCCTAGTCCTTAAGCCCTAACAGCTCAACCCGTAGCCCTTGCCATAAAGCCTGATAAGCCCTAGACCTAACCCTAGCCCTAAAGACCTATAAGACCTATCCCTAACCCTAGCCCTAAAGCCCTATTAGCCCTAGCCCTAGCCCTACCTCAAACCCTAAGACCCTAACAGCCCTAGGCCTAGCCCTAAAGCCCTAACAGGCCTAGTCTTAAAGAGATAACAGCCTTAGCCCTAGCACTAGTCCTGAAGCCCTATCAGCCCTAGCCCTAACTCTGAAGCCATAACAGCCCTAGCCCTAACGCTAGCCTTAAAGCCCTAACAGCCCTAGCCCAAGACCTATCACCCCTAGCCCTAGCTCTAAAGCCCTTGCTCAAATGCCCTAGCCCAAGCCCTAGCCCTAAAGCCCTAACAGGCTTATCCCTAGCCTAAAGCCCTAACACCCCTGGCCCTAGACCTAAACCCTAACAGCTCTAGCCCTGGCCCTATCCCTAAAGCCCTAACAGCACTAGTCCTAGCCCTAGCCCTAAAGCGCTAACAGCTTTAGACCTAGACCTAGACCTAAAGCCCTATAAGTCCTAGCCCTAACCCCTGCCCTAAAGCCATATCAGCCCTAACCCTAGGTCCAGCCCTCACACTACCCTAAAGTCCTACCAGCCCTAGCACTAGCACTAGCCGTAAAGCCCTAACAGGCTGGCCCTAGCCCTAACCCTAAAGCCCTAACAGCTGTAGCCCTAGCCCTAGCCCTAAAGTCATAACAGCCCTAGCCCTAAACCTAAAGCACTAACAGCCCTAGCACTTGTCTAGCCCTAAATTCCTAACAGACCGAGCACTATCCCTAGCCCCAAAGCCCTAACAGACCTAGCCATAACCCTAAATCCCTTTCTGCCCTAGCTCTAGCCATATCCCAAAAGGCCTAACAGCCCTAAACCTAGACTAAAGCCCATGCCCTAATGCCCTAGCCCAAGTCATAGACCTAAAGCCCTAACAGCTCTATTCCTAGCCCTAGCACTAAAGCCCTTGCACTAATGCCCTAGCTCAAGACCTAGCCCTAAAGCCCTAGCCCTAGCACTAAAGCCCTAACAGCCCTAGTCCTAAACATAGCCCTAAAGCCCTAGCCCTGGCCTTAACCCTAAATCCCTAACAGCCCTAGCCCAAGCCCTAGTCAAAAAGCCCTAACAACCCTAGCCCTAGCCCTAAAGCCCTAACAGCCCCTTCCCTAGCACTAGCCCTGAAGCCCTAACCCTAGACCTAGCCCTGAAGCCCTAGCAGCCCTAGCCCTATTCCTAGCAATAAAGCACTAACAAACGTAGCCCTAGTCCTATTGCCGTAACAGCTCTAGACCTAGCCCTAGCCATAAAGCCCTAACAGCCCTAGCACTAGCAGTAGACCTAAAGCCCTAACAGGCTGGCCCTAGCCCTATCCTTAAAGCCCTAAAAGCTGTAGCCCAAGCCCAAGCCCTAGTCCTAAAGCCCTAACAGACCTAGACCTAGCCCTAAAGCCCTAATAGCCCTTGCTCGAGCACTAGCCCTAAAGCCCTAGCCCTAGCCCTAGCACTAAAGCCCTAACAACCCTAGCCCTAGCCCTAACAGCCATAGCACTAGCCCTAGCACTAAAACCCTAACAGGCTAGCCCTAGCACTATCCCTAAAGCCCTAACAGCTGTAGCCATAGCCCTTGCCCTAAAGCACTAACAGCTCTAGGCCTAGCCCTTAAGCCCGAGCCCTAAATCCTTAGCACTAACCCTAGCCCTAGCCCAAAAGCTATAAGAGTCCTAACCCTATCCCTAAAACTCTAACAGCCTTAGCCCTCGCCCTATGCTTAAAGCCCTAAAAGCCCTAGCCCAAGCATTAATGCCCTAACAGCACTAGCCCTTGCTCTAATGACCTAATAGCCCTAATCCTACCTTAAAGTCCTTGCCATAATGCCCTAGCCCTAAACCTAGCCCTAATACCCTAACCCTAAACCTAGATCTTGCCCTAAAGCCCTAACAACCCTAGACCTATCCCTAAAGCCCTAACAGCCCTAGCGCTAGCCGTAAAGACCTAACATCCCTAGCACTAGCCCTAATGCCCTAACAGCCCTAGCCCTAGCTCTAGCCCTATTGTCCTAACAGCTCTAGACCTAGCTCTAGCCCTAAAGCCCAAACAGCCCTAGCACTAGCACTAGCACTAGCCCTAAAGCCCTAACAGGCTGGCCCTAGCCATATCCCTAAAGCCTTAACAGCTGTAGTCCTAGCCCTAGCCCTAGCCCTAGCCCTAAAGCCCTAACAGCCCTAGCCCTAGCCCTAAAGCCCTAACAGCCCTAGCACTAGCCCTTAAGCCCTAAAAGCCATAGCACTAGCCCTAGCACTAAAACCCTAACAGGCTAGCCCTAGCACTATCCCTAGAGCTCTAACAGCTGTAGCCATAGCCCTAGCCCTAAAGCACTAAAAGCCCTAGACCTAGCATTAGCTATAAAGCCCTAACAGCCCTAGACTTCGCATTAGCCTTAAAGCCCTAACAGCCATAGCCCTAGCCCAAGCCCTAAAGCCCTATAAGACCTAGCCCTAACCCAAGGCCTAAAGCCCTATCAGGCCTAGCCCTTGTCCAAGCCCTAAAGCCCTATCAGCCCTACCTCTAGCCCTAAAGCCTTAACAGCCCTAGAACTAGACCGAAAGCCCTAACAGCCCTAGCCCTACCTTTAAAGCCCTTTCAGCCCTAGGCCTAGCCCTAAACCCCTAACAGCCCTAGACCTAGCACGAAAGCCCTAACAGCCCAATCCCTAGCACTAGCTTTTAAGCCCTAACAGCCCTAGCCCTAGACCTTAAGCCCTGACAGCCCTAGCCCTAGCCCTAAAGCCCTAACAGCCTTAGAACTAGAACTAGCCCTAAAGCCCTAACAGGCTGGCCCTATCCCTATCCCTAAATCCCTCACAGCTGTAGCCCTAGCCCTAAAGCCCTAACAGCCCTAGACCTAGCCCTGAATCCATTGACCTAATGCCCTCGCCCTAGACCTAGCCCTAAAGCCCTAACAGGCTAGCCCTAGCCTTATCCCTAAATCCCTAACAGCTGTAGCCCTAGCCATAGCCCTAAAGTACTAAAAGCCCTATAATTAGCATTAGCCCTAAAGCCCTAACAGCCATAGCCAAACCCCTAGCCCTAAAGCCCTAACAGCCCTAGACCTAGCCCTAGCTCTAAAGCCCAAACAGCCCTACCACAAGCCCTAGCACTAAAGCCCTAACAGGCTAGCCCTAACCCTAGCCCTAAAGCCCTAACAGCTCTGGCCATAGCCCTTGCCATAAAGCCCTATAATACCTAGACCTAACCCTAGCCCTAAATACCTATAAGACCTTGCCCTATACCTAGCCCTAAAGCCCTATCAGCCCTAGCCCTAGCCCTAGCTCCAGCGCTAAAGCCCTAACAGCTCTAAGCCTAGCCCTAAAGCCCTAACAGCCCTAGTCCTAAAGCGATACCAACCCTAGACCTAGACCTAGCCCTAAAGCCCTATCTGCCCTAGCCCCAGCACTAGCCCTAAAGCCCTAATAGCCCTAGACCTTGCATTAACCTTAACGCCCTAACACGCCAAGCCCTAGCCCAAGCCCTAAAGCCCTAACAGCCATAGCCCAAGACCTATCAGCCCTAGCCCTAGCTCTAAAGCCCTTGCTTTAATGCCCTATCCCTAAAGCCATAACAGTACTAGCCCTAGCCCTAAAGTCCTAACAGCTCTGACCCTAGCCCTAAAGCCCTAACAGCTCTAGCCCTGGCCCTATCTCTAAAGCCCTAACAGCACTAGTCCTAGCCCTAGCCCTAAAGCGCTAACAGCTTTAGACCTAGCCCTTGACCTAAAGCCCTATAAGCAATAGCCCTAACCCATGCCCTAAAGCCCTATCAGCCCTAGCCCTATCCCTAAAGCCCTATTATCCCTAGTCCTAACCGTTGACTTAAAGCCCTAACAGCCCTAGCACTAGACCTAGCCATAAAGCCCGAACAGCCCTAGCCCTAAAGCCCTAATAGCCCTAGCCCTAGCCCTAGCCCTAAAGCCCTAACAGCCCTAGACCTAAACCTAAAGCCATAACAGCCCTTGCCCTAGCACTAGCCCTAAAGCCCTAGCCCTAACCCTAATCCTAGCCCTAAAGCCCTAACAAACATAGACCTAGCCCTAGCCTTATTGCCCTAAAAGCTCTAGTCCTAGCCTTAGCCCTAAAGCCCTAACAGCCCTAGCACTATCACTAGCTCTAAAGTCCTAACAGCCTGGCCCTAGCCATATCCCTAAAGCCCTAACAGCTGTAACCCTAGCAGAAGCCCTAGTCCTAAAGCCCTAACTGCCCTATCCCTAGCCTTAGACCGAAAGCCCTAAAAGCCCTAGCCTTAGCCCTAAAGCCCTAAACCCCATGACATCCCTAAGCCTAGCCCTAAAGCCCTAACCATACAGCCCGAACAGCCCTACCCCTAGCCCTAGCCTTAAAGCCCTATCATCCCTAGCCCTAAAGTTCTAACAACCCTAGACCTAGCGCTAAAGCCCTAACAGCCATTGCCCTAGCCCTAGCCCTAAAGCCCTAAAGCCCTAACAGCCCTAGCCCTAGTCCTATTGCCATAACAGCTCTAGCCCTAACCGTAGCCCTAAAACACTAACCCTAGGCCTAGACGTACCACTAAATCCCTAACAGCCCTAGACCTAACCCTAAAGCACTAACAGCCCTAGCGCTAGCCCTAAACCCCTAACAGCCCTAGACTTAGCATAAGCCTTAGAGCCCTAACAGCCATAGACCTAACCTAAGCCTTAAAGCCCTGTCAGCCCTAGCCCTAGTCCTAGCCCTAAAGCCCTATCAGCCGTAGCCCTAGCCCTAAAGCCTTAACAGCCCTAGACCTAGCCCTAAAGCCCTAACAGCCCTAGCTCTAACCCTAAAGCCATAACAGCCCTAACAGCCCTAGCCCTAGCCCTAGCCTTAGCCCTGAAGCCCTAACAAACCTAGCCCTAGCCCTAGCCTTAAAGCCCTAACAAACCTAGCCCTAGCCCTAGCCCTATTGCCCTAACAGCTCTAGCTCTAGCCCTAGCCCTAAATCCCTAAGAGCCCTAGCACTAGCACTAGCCCGAAAGCCCTAACAGGCTGGCCCTATCCCTATCCCTAAAGCCCTAACAGCTGTAGCCCTAGCCCTTGCCCTAAAGCCCTAATAGGTCTAGCCCTAGCCCTTAAGCCCTAACATTCCTAGCACTAAAACCCAAACAGGCTAGCCCTAGCACTATCCCTAAAACCCTAACAGCTGTAGCCATAGCCCTAGCCCTAAAGCACTAACAGCTCTAGCCCTAGCCCTTAAGACCTAGCCCTAAATTCTTAGCCCTAGCCCTAGCCCTAAAGCTATAACAGTCCTAGCCCTATCCCTAAAGCCCTAACAGCCTTATCCCTCACCCTATGCTTAAAGACCTAAAAGCCCTAGCCCAAACACTAATGCCCTAACAGCCCAAGCCCTTGCACTGATGACCTAATAGCCCTAATCCTACCTTAAAGTCCTTGCCATAATGCACTAGTCCTAAACTAGCCCTAATGCCCTAACCCTAGCCCTAGATCTTGCCCTAAAGCCCTAACAGCCCTAGATCTATCCCTAAAGCCCTAACAGCCCTAGCGCTAGCCCTAAAGCACTAACAGCCCTAGGCCTAGCCCTAAAGCCCTAACAGTCCTAGCCCTACCTCTAGCCCTATTGTCCTAACAGCTCTAGACCTATCTCTAGCCGTAAAGCCCTAATAGCCCTAGCACAAGCACTAGCCCTAAAGCCCTAACAGGCTGGCCCTAGCCCTTTCCCTAAAGCCCTAACAGCTGTAGCCCTAGCCCAAGCCCTAGTCCTAAAGCCCTAACAGATCTAGCCTTAGCCCGATAGCCCTAACTGCCCTTGCCCTAGCACTAGCCCTAAAGCCCTAGCCCTAGCCTTAGCCTTGAAGCCCTAAAAGCCCTAGCCCTAGCCCTAGCCCTAAAGCTCTAACAAACCTAGCCCTAGCCCTATTGCCCTAACAGCTGTAGCTCTAGCCCTAGCCCTAAAGCCCTAACAGCCCTAGCACTAGCACTAGCCCGAAAGCCCTAACAGACTGGCCCTAGCCCTATCCCTAAAGCCGGAACAGCTGTAGCCCTAGCCCTAGCCCTAAAGCACTAACAGCCCTAGCCCTAGTCCTAAAGCCCTAACAGCCATAGCACTAGCCTTAGAACTAAAACCCTAACAGGCTAGCCATAGCACTATCCCTAAAGCCCTAACAGCTGTAGCCATAGCCATAGCCCTAAAGCACTAACAGCTCTAGCCCTAGCCTTTAAGCCCGAGCCCTAAATCCTTAGGCCTAGCCCTAGCCCTAAAGCTATAACAGTCCTAGCCCTAGCCCCAAAGCCCTAACAGCCTTAGCCCTCGCCCTATGCTTAAAGCCCTAAAAGCCCTAGACCAAGCACTAATGCCCTAACAGCCCTAGCCCTTGCTCTAATGACCTAATAGCCCTAATGCTACCTTAAAGTCCTTGCAATAAAGCCCTAGCACTAAACCTAGCCCTAATGCCCTAACCCTAGCCCTAGATCTTGCCCTAAAGCCCTAACCACCCTAGACCTATCCCTAAAGCCCTAACAGCCCTAGCGCTAGCCCTAAAGCCCTAACAGCCCTAGCACTAGCCCTAATGCCCTAACAGCCCTAGCCCTAGCCCTAAAGCCCTAACAGCTCAAGCGCTAGCTCTAGACCTATTGTCCTAACAGCTCTAGACCTATCTCTAGCCCTAAAGCCCTAACAGCCCTAGCACTAGCACTAGCAGTAGCCCTAAAGCCCTAACAGGCTGGCCCTAGCCATATCCCTAAAGCCTTAACAGCTGTAGCCCTAGCCCTAGCCCTAGCCTAAAGCCCTAACAGCTCTAGCCCTAGCCCTAAAGCCCTAA
>NW_006409095.1:29853-37946 GCF_000296735.1 Chrysochloris asiatica
CTAAACCTAGCCCTAATGCCCTAACCCTAGCCCTAGATCTTGCCCTACAGCCCTAACAGCCCTAGACCTCTCCCTAAAGCTCTAACAGCCCTACAGGTAGCCCTAAGCCCTAACAGACCTAGCACTAGCCCTAAAGCCCTAACAGCCTTAACACTAGCCCTAAAGCCCTAACAGCCCTAGACCTAGCCCTAGCCCTAAAGCCGTAACAACCCTAGTCCTAGCTCTAGCCCTATTGTCCTAACAGCTCTATACCTAGATCTAGCCCTAAAGCCCTAACAGCCTTAGCACAAGCACTAGCCCTAAAGCCCTAACAGGCTGGCCCTAGCAATATCCCTAAAGCCTTAACAGCTGTATCCCTAGCCCTAGCCCTAAAGCCCTAACAGCCCTACAACTAGCCCTAGCACTAAAGCCCTATCAGGCTAGCCCTAGCACTATCCCTAAAGCTCTAACAGCTGTAGCCCTAGCCCTAGCCCTTAAGCACTAACAGATCTAGCCCTAGCCCTTCAGCCCTAGCCCTAAATCTTTAGCCCTATCCCTAGCCCTAAAGCCATAACAGTCCTAGCCCTATCCTTAAAGCCCTAACAGCCTTAGCCGTCGCCCTATACTTAAAGCCCTAAAAGCCCTAGCCCAAGCACTAATGCCCTAACAGCCTTAGCCCTTGCTCTAAAGACCTAATAGCCCTAATCCTAGCCCTAAAGATCTTGCCATAATGCCCTAGCCCTAAACCTAGCCCTAATGCCCTAACCCTAGCCCTAAATCCCTCACAGCTGTAGCTCTAGCCCTAGCCCTAGCCCTAAAGCCCTAACAGCCCTAGACCTAGCACTAAAGCCCTAACAGCCATTGCCCTAGCACTAGCACTAAAGCCCTATCCCTATCCCTAGCCCTGAAGCCCTAACAGCCCAAGCCCTTGGACTAGCCCTAAAGCCCTAACAGCCCTAGCCCTAGCCCTTTTGCCCTAACAGCTCTAGCCTTAACCCTAGCCCTAAAACACTAACCCTAGCCCTAGATCTACCCTTAAAGCCCTAACAGCCCTAGACCTATCCCTAAAGCCCTAACAGCCCTAGCGCTAGCCCTAAAGCCCAAACAGCCCTAGACCTAACACTAGCCCTAAAGCCCTAACAGCCCTAACATCCCTAGCCCTAGCCCAAAAGCCCTAACAGACCGAGACCTAGACCTAACCCTAAAGCCCTAACAGCCCTAGTCCTACCTCTAAAGCCCTAACAGCCCTAGCCCTAGCCCTATGCCTAAAGCCCTAACAGCCCTAGCCGTAGCTCTAGCCCTAAAGTCCTAACTGCCCTAGCCCTTGCCCTGAATCCCTTGCTCTAATGCCCTTATACAGAGAGCCAGCTACATGGCAGTGTAGTGCAACATTTCCACATACAAAGTTCTAGATACAAGGCAGATGAGTCAAACTTGTCTATATACAGAGAGCTAGCTCCATGGCAGAGTTGTGCAACATTTCCATACATTCTAGCTACATGACAGATATAGCCAATGTGTCCTTATACTGAGAGGTAGCTACATGACAGACAATTCCAATATGCTCATATACAGAGAGCTACTTACTTGGCAGATCAGTCCTACATATCCATGCACAGAGAGCTATCTACATGGCAGACGAGTCCAAAATGTCCATAAACAGAGAGCTAGCTACATGGTAGGGCAGTGCAACATTTCCAAATACAGAGTTCTAGTTACAAGGCAGATGAGTCCTACTTGTCTAAATACAGAGAGCTAGCTACATGGCAGTGTAGTGCAACATTTCCATATAAAGAGTCTTAGCTACATGGCAGATGTGTCCAACGTGTCCATATACTAAGAGCTAGCTACTTGTCAGACAAGTCCAATATGTTCATATACAGAGAGCTACCTACATGGCAGATCCGTCCAACAAATCCACATACAGAGATCTAGCTACATGGAAGACAAGTCCAAAATGACCATATACAGAGTTCTAGCTACATAGCAGATGTGTCCATGGTGTCGATATATTGAGAGCTACCTACCTAGAAGACAAGTTCATTATGTTCATATACAGAGAGCTACCTACTTGGCAGATCAGTCCAACATATCCATGTACAGAGAGCTAACTATATGGCAGACATTGTTGTAGGTATATGGCAGATGTGTCCAACATGCCCATATACTGAGAGCTAGCTTCATGGAAGAAATTTCCAATATGTTAATATACAGAGTACTAGCTACATGCCAGATGAGTCTAACATGTCCATATGCTGAGAGATAGCTATATGGCAGATGAGAACTACCTATATGGCAGATATGTGAAACATGTTCATATACCGAGAACTACCTACATGACAGATCAGTGCAACATATCCATGCAAAGAGCACTAGCTACATGACAGACAAGTTCAAAATGTCCATATACAGAGGGCTAGCTTCATGGCAGAGTAGTACAACATTTCCTTATACAGAACTGTAGCTGCATGGCAGATGAGTTCAACGTGTCCATATAATGAGAGTTAGCTACATGGTAGAGTAGGCCAACATATCCATATACAGAGTACTAGCTACATGGCAGATGATTCCAACATGTCCTTATAATGAGAGTAAGCTACATGGCAGATGAGTCCAACATGCTTATATATAGAGGAGTAGCTACAAGGAAGATGAGTAAAATATGTTCATACAGAAAGAGCTGGCTACATGGCTGATGTGTCCAACATATCCATATACATCGAGATAGCAACAACGCAGATAAGTCCATTAAGTTCATATACAGAGAGCTACCTACATGGCAGATCAGTCCAACATATCCATGGACAGAGAGCTAGCTACATGGCAGACGAGTCCAAAATATACATATAAAGAGATCTAGACACATGGCAGAGTAGTCCAACATGTCCATATACAGAATACTAGCTTCATGACAGATGAGTCCAACATGTCCATATACTGAAAGTTAGCTACATGGCAGATGAGTCCAACTTGTGTATATATAGACTTCTAGCTACAAGGAAGTTGAGTCCAACATGTTCATAAAGAGAGAGCTTGCTACATGGCTAATGAGTCAAACATGTCCATATACAGAGAGCTAGCTACATGTCAGAGAATCCAACATATCCATATACAGAATATTTGCGACAAGGCAGATGAGTCCAACGTGTCTATATACTGAGAGCTCGCTACATGGAAGAGTAGTTCAACATGTCCATATACAGAATACTAGCTATATGGCACATGAGCCCAATATGTCCATATACTGAGACTGAGCTACATGACAGACTACTCCAACATGTTTATATATTGTGCAATAGCTACAAGGCAGTTGAGTCCAACATGTTCATACAGAGAGAGCTGGTTACAAGGCTGATGAGTCTAACATGTCGTTATACAAAGAGCTAGCTACATGTCAGACAAGTCCAATATGTTCATGTAGAGAGAGCTACCCAAATATCAGGTCAGTTCAATATATCCATGCACAGATAGCTAGATATATGGCAGACGATTCCAAAAAGTCCATATACAGGGAGCTAGCTACATGCCAGAGTAGTCCATCATTTCCTTATACAGAGTACTAGCTACAAGGCAGATGAGTTCAACATGTCCATATACTGAGAGTTAGCTACATGGCAAATGAGTCCTACATGTGTATATGTAGAGGACTAGCTACAAGGCAGACGAGTCCAACATGTTAATACACAGAGAGATGGCTACATACCTGATGAGTCCAACATGTCCATATACAGAGAGCTAGATACATGGCAGACAAGTCCAATATGTTCATATGTACAGAGCTACCTACATTGCAGAGCAGTCCAACATATCCATGAACAGACAGCTAGCTACTGGGCCGATGAGCTCAAAATGTCCATATAAAGAGAGCTAGCTACATGGTTGAGTAGTGCAACATTTCCATGTACAGAGTTCTAGCTACATAGCAGATGAGTCCAAAATGTCTATAAGAGGAAATTTAGCTACATGACAGATTAGTACAACATGTGTATTTATAGAGGACGACCTACAACAAATAAGTTGAACATGTTAATACAGAGAGCTAATTCCATGGCAGATAAGTCCAATATATTCATATAAAGAGAGATACCTACATGGCAGAGTAATGCAACATTTCAATATACAGAGTTCTAGCTATGAGGCAGATGAGTCCAACGTGTTCATATACTGAGAACTAGCAACATAGCAGAGTAGTACAACATTACCAACTACAGTGTTCTAGCTACATGGCAGATGTGTCCAACGTGTCCACATACTGAGAGCTAGGTACAGGATAGAGTAGTCCAACATGTACATATTCAGGGTAGTAGCTACAAGGCAGATGTGTCCAACGTGTCCATATAATGAAAACCACGTACAGGGCAGACAAATCAAATATGTTCATATACAGAGAGGTACCTACATGGAAGATCAGTTCAAAATATCCATGAACAGAGAGCTAGCTACATAGCACATGAGTACAAAATGTCCATATACAGAGAGCTAGCTACATGGCAGGGTAGTGCAACATTTCCATATACAGAGTTCTATCTACAAGGCAGATGAGTCAAACTTGCCTATCTATAGAGAGCTAGCTACATGACAGAGTAGTGCAACATTTCCATATACAGAGTTCTGGGTACATGGCAGATGTGTCCAACGTGTCCATATACTAAGAGCGAGCTTTATGGCAGAGTAGCCCAACATGTTCATATTCAGGGTACTACCTACATGGCAAACAAGTCCAAAATGTCCATATATAGAGAACTAGATTCATGGCAGGTTAATAAAACATTTCAGTATACTGAGTTCTAGCTATATGACAGATGTGTCAATGGTGTTCATATACTGAGAGTTACCTACATAGCAGACAAATTCAATAAGTTCATATACAGAGAGATACATTTCCATATACAGAGTTCTAGGTACAAGGCAGATAAGTCCAACCTGTACATATACAGACATTAAGCTACATGGCAGAGTAGTGCAACATTTCCATATACAGAGTTCTAGGTACATGGCAAATGTGTCCAACGTGTCCATTTACTGAGAGCTAGCTACATTAGAGTAGTCCAACATGTCCATATTCAGGGTATTAGCTATCGGGCAGAGTTCTAGCTACAAGGCAGATGATACCAACTTGTCTATATACAGAGATTAAGCTACATGGCAGAATAGTCCAGCATGTCCACATTCAATGTAGTAGCTACATGGCAGATGTGTCCAATGTGTCCATATACTGAGAGCCACCTGCAGGGCAGGCAAGTACAATATGTTCATATACAGAGACCAATCTACTTGGCAGATCAGTCCAACATATCCATGTACAGAGGACTAGCTACATGGCAGAGTAGTGCAACATTTCCATATACAGAGATCTAGCTACATGGCATACGTGTCCAACGTGTCCATATACTGAGAGCTAGCTACATGGAAGAGTAATCCAACATGTCCATGTTAAGGGTCCTAGCTACATGGCAGATGTGTCCATCTTGTAACTATACTGAGAGTCATCCACATGGCAGAGAAGTCCAATATAATCATATACAGAGAGCTACCTACTTGTCATATCAGTTCAACATATCCATGTACAGAGAGCTAGCTACATGGCAGACGAGTCCAAGATATCCATGTGCGGAGAGCTAGCTACATGGCAGGGCAGTGCAACATTTCCATATACTGATATCTATCTACATGGCAGATGTGTTAATGGTGTTTATATACTGAGAGCTACCTACATAGCAGAGAAGTCCAAAATGTGCATATACAGAGAGCTACATACTTGTCAGATCAGTCCAACATATCCATGTACAGAGAGCTAGCTACATGTCAGCCAAGTCCAAAATGTCCATATACAGAGGGCTAGCCACATGGCATGGTAGTTCAACATTTCCATATACAGAGTTCTAGCTACAAGGCAGATGAGTCCAACTTGTCTATATTCAGAGAGTTAGCTATATGTCAGAGTAATGCAACATTTCCATATACAGAGTTCTAGCTACATGGCAGATGTGTCCAACGTGTCCATATACTGAGAGCTATCTACATGGCAGAGTACTCCAGCATGTTCACTTACAGAGTAGTAGCTACATGTCAGATGTGTTCAACATGTCCATATACTGAGAGACACGTAAAGGGCAGACAATCCAATGTGTTCATATACAGAGACCAATCTACTTGGCAGATCAGTACAACATATCCATGTACAGAGGACTAGCTACATGGCAGAGTAGTTCAACATTTCCATATACAGATTCTAGCTACATGGCATATGTGTCCAACGTGTCCATATAAAGAGAGCTAGCTGCATGGAAGAGTAATCCAACATGTCAATGTTCAGGGTACTAGCTACATGGCAGATGTGTCCATCTTGTTACTATACTGAGAGTCATTAACATGGCAGACAAGTTAAATATGTTCATATACAGGGAGCTACCTACTTGTCAGATCAGTCCAACATATTCATGTACAGAGAACTAGCTACATGCAGACGAGTCCAAGATGTCCATGTACGGAGAGCTAGCTACATGGCAGGACAGTGCAACATTTCCATATACTGAGATCTATGTATATGGCAGATGTGTCAACGGTGTTAATACACTGAGAGCTAACTACATGGCAGACCAATCATATATGATTGTATACAGAGAGTTACCTACTTGGCAGATCAATCCAACATATCCATGTACGGAAATCTAGCTACATGGCTGGCGAGTCCAAAATGTCCATATATACAGGGAGATATCCACATGATAGGGAAGTGCAACATTTCCATATACAGAGTTCTAGATACATGGCAGATGTTTCCAACGTGTCCATATACTGAGAGCTAGATACATGGCACAGTAGTCCAATATGTCCATATTCAGGGTAGTAGCTACATGGAAGATGTGTCCAACTTGTCTATATACAGAGAGCTAGTTACAGAGTATTGCAACATTTCCATATACAGAGTTTGGGGTACATGGCAGATATGTCCAACGTGTCCATATACTGAGAGCCAACTACAGGGCAGAAAAGTCCAATATGTTCATACACAGAGACTAATGTACTTGGCAGATCAGTCCAACATATCCATGTACAGAGAGCTAGCTTCATGGAAAAGTAGTGCAAGTTTTCCACATACAGAGTTCTAGCTACATGGCATATGTGTCCAACGTGTCCATATACTGAGAGCTAGCTACATGGAAGAGTAATCCAACATGTCCTTATTCAAGGTACTAGCTACATGGCAGATGTGTCAAACTTGTCCATATACTGAGAGCCAACTACAGGGCAGACAAGTCCAATATGTTCGTATACAGAGATCTACTTACTTGGCAGATCGGTCCAACATATCTATGTACAGAGAGCAAGCTACATGGCAGATGAGTCCAAAATGTCCATATACAGAGTGCTAGCCACATGGCAGGGTATTGCACCATTTCCATATACAGAATTCTAGCTACAACGCAGATGAAACCAACTTGTGTGTAAACAGAGTGTTAGCTACATGGCAGAGTAGTGCAACATTTCCATATACTGAGTTCTAGCTACATGGCAGAGGTGACCAACTTTTCCATATACTGAGAGCTAGCTACATGGCAGAGTAGTCCAATATGTCCATATTCAGGGTACTAGCTACATGGCAGATGTGTCCAACTTGTCCATATAGTGAGAGTCACCAACATGGTAGGCAAGTCCAATATGATCATATACAGAAAGCTATCTACTAGGCAGAACAGTCCAACATATCCATGTACAGATAGCTAGCTACATGGCAGACGATTCCAAAATGCTGATATACAGAAAGCAAGCTACAAGGCAGGGTAGTGCAACATTTAAATATACAGAGTTCTTGCTACATGGACTATGTGCCCAAAGTGTCCATATACTGAGAGTTATCTACCTGGCATAGGAATCCAACATGTCCATATTCAGGGTAGTAGCTACATGGCACATGTGTCCAATGTGTCCATATACTGAGAGCCACCTACAGGGCAGACAAGTCCAATATGTTCATATATAGAGACAAACCTTCTTGGCAGATTAGTCCAACATATCCATGTACAGAGAGGTAGCTACATGGCAGAGTAGTGCAACATTTCCATATACAGAGTTCTAGCTACATGGCAGATGTGTGCAATGTGTCCATATAC
>NW_006409095.1:38046-49287 GCF_000296735.1 Chrysochloris asiatica
TATTCAGGGTAGTAGCTACATGGCAGATGTGTCCAACATGTCCATATACTGAGAGCCACTTACAGGGCAGACAAATCCAATATGTTCATATACAGAGAGCTACCTACTTGACAGATTAGTCCAACATATCCTTGTACAGAGAGCTAGCTACATGGCAGACGAATCCAAAATGTCCATATACAGAGAGCTAGTAACATGGCATGGTAGTGCAACATTTCCATATGCAGAGTTCAAGCTACATGGCAGATGTGTCCAACTTGTCCATATACTGAGAATCACCCATATGTTTGATTAGTCCAATATGATCATATACAGAGAGCTACCTCCTTGGCAGATCAGTCCAACATATGCATGTATAGAGAGCTTGCTACATCACAGACGATTCCAAAATGTCCATATACAGAGAGCAAGCTATATGGGAGGGAAGTGCAACATTTCCATATACTGAGTTCTAGCTACATGGCAGAAGTGTCAACTTTGTTCATATACTGAGGGCTACCTACATGGCCAACAAATTCAGTAATTTCATACACAGAGAGCTACATATTTGTCAGATCAGTCCAACATATCCATGTACAGAAAGGTAGTTACATGGCTGACAAGTCTAAAATGTCCATATACAGAGAGCTAGCCACATGGCTGGTTAGTGCAACATTTCCATATACAGAATACTAGCTACATGGCAGATGAGTCCATCTTGTCTATAAACAGTGAGTAAGCTACATGGCAGAGTACTGCAACATTTCCTGTAGGAGACCATCAAACATATAACCTAAATGCCACCTTGTGACTAGAATTGGGATAGGTTTTCATTGATTAATAATGAACTGCCTCTAGGAAAAGTGAACGTAAATTGTGCCAAAACCGCGTGATTGAGTGTTGCTATAAAAATATTTATACTCATGTAATAGTATCCTTGTTGGTATCCTGGTTGTTAATCTTATCCTTGTTACTGTAGAACACATTGTAACTAGGTAGAGTAACAATGACCTAATGCTAAAAGTCCTATATAAACCACGTTACTACAAAAAAACTTTGTCACTGGTCATCGGCCTTGTAGACCTTGCCTGATTTTAATCCTTGCCTCTCCTTTGAGTAACTCACACAATGGTCTGACCTGGTCTCAGACCTCCACATCTGGCACCCATGTCGAGGCTCAAATAGGAGAGATAACGCGAAGGACCTTCCTGAAGAAATAGGATGAAAAAGGGCACGTGCGGTCACATATAGAGTAGGAGGGCAATCTGATCAGGTAACCATGGGTAATAAACCGGGAAAAGCACGGTATATAAATATGCTGAAAGAAACGCTGCACAGCCGAGGTGTAAAAGTAGATTATAATCAACTTTTTAAATTTATTGATTTTGTTCGTACTGTTTGTCCTTGGTTCCCTGAGGATGGAGTAGTTGATGTTAAGCTATGGAATCAGATAGTTCTCCAATTGTAGGAATATTATGCTAAGAATGGCTCCTACCGGGTGCCTGCAGAGGCATTTAGTTTGTGGTGGCTTGTTCGAGATACTTTTGATTTTGGTTGTAATCATCTGGGAGGAAGTTCTCCAGAACAAACTGCTCCACTTCCACCCATTTACCCTGATTTGCAATCTGTAAAATCTCTAAGTACAAAAAGGAATTAAGTAAGGAATTAGAAAAAGTGATACATACAGATAGGAAGGAAGAGGATAGTGAGGATGAAGCCTAGCCTGATCCTCCGGCCAGTGCTCTTTTTCCAGTCAGCATAAATAAAGTAAAAGAAGAAGACAAAAAGCTGTGCCCTGACATGGCGACCGCACCAGAGAACAAAAAGTAAAAGAGACAAATGCAGTTAAAGTAAAAAAGGAAGTATTGCACCCTAAAATAGCACCGAAAAAGGAGGAGGTGCCAGGATGCAGGATGGAAAGTGTGGAAACGCTTGAGTGAAGGTCTAATTCTTCATTAATTTCTGGAAAGTTACCTGAGGAAGATTTGCGGTCAGTGCTGAGAGAAGTTCTAAGTCAGTTGAAAGATTTAAACTTAGAAAAGAAAGCACTGACCGAAGCTATAAAGCAGAATGAAGAGACTATAAAGCAGGAGGAAAAACAATGGTGTACTGCTCTTGCTGATTTGGCCAAACACAGAGATGCTAGGGCTCAAAGTGTAACACTGACTCCTTTGCACCTGAACCCTTGCGCCATTGTTCAATCTGATGCTTCTTTGGCTGCTCCTGTGGTTCCATCAGAAGCCCCAGTGATTGCTCCTGTTACAGTAAAAATTGTTACACCAAAATATACTCCAGTGCAAGCAGCATTGATTGATGGAGCAAAGCAGGGTGATGATTTGTCAGGATTTCAACTGTACCCTATTGTACGTGCACCTGTTGGTCAAGATGAGGTAGGGAGAGATCTAGAGACTTGTGCCCATAGTTCTATACCTTTTAAAAGATTGAAGGAGTTAAAAATGGCTTGCGCACAATATGGACCTAATGCTCCTTTCACCCAGGCTCTGATAGAATTATTCTGTGAGGAGGCTTTGCCTCCTATAGATTGGAAAAATGTCGCTCATGCTTGTCTTACTGGAGGTGATTATCTCCTATGGAAATCTGGATTTTATGATGTGGCTCAACGTGTAGCAGACATTAATCTTAGTCAGCAGAATGGAGGAGCCACATTTAACATGTTAGTAGGTGAAGGAGAATTTAATACAATTGAAAAGCAAATTATGTATCCTATGCCTGCTTATACCCAAATTAATCAGTGTGGGCTCAAAGCTTGGAAATCTATTCCCAATACAGGAAAACAAACTACTGAATTGTCAAAAGTGCGTCAAGGTCCGGATGAGCCTTTTCAGGTCTTTGTTTCTCCATTGCTTATTACAGCTGGTCACATCTTAGGTGACTCTCCTGATTTCTTAAGCCCAAAAGAGCAGGCTGAGGTAAAAAAAGAAAGCTGCCAAATTCCACCAGAGTTTTTGGGACTTTCTCTTCATGAAAGATCTCCTTGAATAACTTTAGTAATGAAAAGTAGGAGAAAAAGCCGAGAGTTGTTTAGAAAAGATTTCTCTAAAATCACCAGTCATTTTACCCCAGACTAAATTACCAGTTTTTGCAGGACAATGCAGATTGGCAAATTGCCTTGGAAATTTTTTTGGGACAAACTCTATCCCACCTTCCCAGTAACCCCTTGCTTCAATTTATTAATGAACATTCTGTAGCATTCTCTTTGCAGTTTCTCAATGAATCTCTCCCTGAACCTGTTAGTGCAGTTTTTGCTCACAGTCTTATCAGAGAAATTTCTCTCGTGCAGCACACCGTGGAAACTTTGGCACAGAAGACAGAAGTTGATTGCTGTTATTTTTTCCTTTAATCACTGGTAACAAACTTCCCTTTATCTGCTTCCTAATTCTTACAGTCTACATGTGTTACTTACTAACCAAGGGGCGAAGATAGAGTCTTTTTATAGGACACAAACCACTCCATATGAATTCCAGACCGACTAATTTGACCTTATGGCAAAAAGACAGCCACTTCCCACTCCCCAAGGCATGGAAGCATTCACTGAGAAGCCATCTGAAAGCGTGTCTCTACCAGCACCACCTCCAGACTCCAAAAGCTAGACTTTTGATTTTTCCCCTCCAACGTCTGTCTCTGCAAAATCAAGCAAGCTGCTTTAACCTAGGAACAATTGAAGTGATTAACGGAGCGTGCTGTGAAAACGGTTAACTCTTAGGGAGCTGAGACAACTCCAGAAACTCTTTTTGTTGCTATGCGTGTAATTCTTGCTTGTCAGGTATCAGGAGTAACAGCTAACAACTTCACTCATTAAGCTTATATTCCTAATTTTGTTAACAATTCACAACTGCTTAGAAGTCAATCAGAAGTCTTTATACAGGATTCCCTAAATGATTTTCTTATAGTTTTGCTAAAAAAGGTGTTATCTGCTCTACCAGTTTAATTCATAATTGGTCTATTTCATATTCTAGTTTTAATTATACAAATTACAATCTAACTCAGTCAGAATTAGAAGTTGGTTTCTGCTTAGTTGGATTATGCCACGTTTTGTTGTTACCCCTTCCTCTTCCATAATAACTTAAAATGATCTATACAAACTTTTTACTGCCTTGAACATTTTTGAAGCAGTTTGGTAATTCAACCCTAAATCCTACTTGGTTACAGCTTCTGTTGTTACACCGTTTGCTATTTTGTACCCTAATCATCCTAATAATTTAACTATAACCCATGGTGGCTCTATATATGATATACACTGTAAACATAGTTATGTGTTAATGCTTCATCTTCCCCTAATATTTTTATCATTGTAAAACATCCACCTTTTGTCATGTTACCTATAAATCTATCAAAACTCTGGTATACTAATCCTGCTTTATATACATTAGAGACTGTATTCTCTTCGTTAAGTTGCCTCAAGCAATTTGTAGCTACTTTCATATTAGTAATAGTAGCCTTCATATCTATATTGGGTTCTAACATTTCAGAAGAAGCTGTTCTCTACTTAGGGACACACATAGAAAATATTAAAATTAAGATGACTATTGCATATCATAATAATTACAGGTGGATATGTGTAACACCTCTGTCCTACGATGGCACAGACATTACCTGGCCTCAAAGTTAGACTAAACTTAAAGGCATTTGTAAGAACTCAGACATCTCATTCAATATACAAGCTTTGAATTCACAAATTAGATCTATTAATCAGCCACACTTACAATTCACCTCCTTAGAACAGGAGGCTGCATCTTCAGTCAATTCTATTAGGAACACAGTCTCAACTAGTTCCTTTTGAACACTAATCATTAATGCATCTATTTTTGCAATCATATTTATATTAATTTTTCATGTCTAAAGTTGACCATTACAGCTGTTCAACAAAAAGTTTGTACGCTTCATTTAAAAAAGAGAAAGGGAGGAGATGGTGGAGGCCATGCAAGGGGCCCTGAATATGAAGGACCCTAAATCAAGCAGGGCCACAATGGGCCCCCTCCTTTTGTAACACAAGACTCCAAGAGGGATCTCATGTGGGAACTCTGTTTTCTCTGTCTCTTTCTATTAATATTTGTTTTGATCAGCTTGTTTTTAATTTTCTTGATTTTGTAGTGGAGGTTTTCAGTAGAATCTTGGTAGGAAATATATTAGAGATTTAAAACTTGCACAATCACACCATATTCAATCATGCGTAGTCCTAAAGAATGCTTCTTACACTAACAATAAGTTTTACCATTAGAAAAAACGAGCTAAAGTTTTGCCAGTTCAAGTTTAGGATTACATTCAACATTCTGTGTAGTTTGGGTCATGGGCATTAAGACCTTAAGATAATTTAGCAAAAATGAAATTGAGCGCTATAGAAATAGTATTAGATCATAAGCAGAAATCTGTTTTGTATAAAGAAGTTGTTAAATAAAGTTGTTCTGTTTCTTCTTGGCTACAAAGCTTTTTTATGCTTCTTGTATTTCTTGTTTAATCAATCATGAGAAGCAATTGTGTTGTCAGTTACCATAGCAAATAATTTCTAGGTACATTTTATGATTAATGAATCTATAGAAAATAATAGATGAGGGTAGAAATAGGAGTTAAGATTTAGAATTATGTTTTAAAGTTAATGTGACATTTTTAGAGCAATGAGGCTTGGTTACAAAAATCACATATTGTCTAATAATGTAAAGGGGTACAAGAAAGGTTTTGATATTCTTGATGGTCTATATTGAAATGATTAATATGTATGATTTAGACTACTACTTTGAAAAGAATGATTAATAGATTGATGGTACAGAGTAGTATAAAAGCTGTTTGAGAAGTTTCATCTAAATGGCCCTAGTTGCAACCTCACTTCATGGGTTGCTGCCCTAAAGCCTAACATGACTTTTACAATCCTGAAAAGACCAACCTATGTGTCGCTGCCAGTAAACATCTCCCAAGAGTGGTATGATGATGCAGGCCTGCAACTCGTCAATGAATTTACCACGTCACTTTCTAGATCAAAGCGAGGACTTGGACTTACAGTAATGGGTGTAGCATCTTTTATCACCTTGCTTGTTTCTTTCACCGCCACCACAGTTGCACTTACTCAAGAAATTCAGACTGCAGCTACTGTTAACGAACGGATGGACAAGGTTACTTACAATTGTGACCGGCAAGAAAAAAATGATCTTGCCATTGAACATCGCCTGAATGGACTATATGATACTGTTAACTTACTTGGGGACATTTTGGAGCAGGTCATGATTTGGCAGCGCCTTGTGTGCCATGCTGATTATCGCTCGATTTGTGTGACTAAACTTGTGTACAAAGCCTCGGCCTTTCCTGGGCCCATGGAACATGCTCACCTGCACAGAATATGGATCGCTGAAAATTTCAGCCAAAATTGGAATGAGTTACATGCACTAATAATTGCTATGCACTATGCTCCCCACCTTGACAGCAAACCTGCAGAAGTAGCTAAACAACTTCTATACAACCTTAAAACTTTGTTCCCTACTATACCCTCCCTCTCTTAATTGTGGGGTCCCATTCTAGCTATTGGCACATTTTCCATCTTTGTTTGCTTCCTCCTCCCCTCCCTTCTTCGAAAGGCAATTGCCCAGTATAAAGCACTGTGGAGTTGTCTGCATGGACTCCAGTTAAAGACACTTCGTCGAAATATGCAGGATGTGTAGCCAAAGACGGGTAGGGATTTGTGGAACCCCAGTCAACCTAAGACAGAGTCTTTGCCTTATGTTGCAATAAGTTTCCATGATGGGTAAGACTGAGGATTCGCACTGACCACCTAAGACAGGCAGCGACATTTAAAATAAATAAATAAGTGGGAGATGTAGGAGGCCATCAAGCATATAACCTAAATGCCACCTTGTGACTAGAATTGGGATAGGTTTTCTTTGATTAATAATAAACTGTCTCTGGGGAAAGGGAACTTATATTGTGCCAAAACTATGTGATTAAGTGTTGCTATAACAATACTTATACTTATGTAATCATATCCTGGTTGGTAATCATATGCTTGTTACTGTATAAACATTGTCACTAGGTAGAATAACAATGACCTAATGCTAAAAGTCCTATATAAACCACGTTGCTACAATAAACCTTGTGGCCCTTGCCTGATTTTAATCCTCGCCTCACCTTCGAGTAACTCACGCAGTGGTAGCTGCTGGTCTCAGACCCCCACAATTTCCATGTACAGAGTTCTAGCTTCATGGCAAATGTGTCCAACATGTCCACATACATGGCAGAGTAGTACAACATGTCCATATTCAGGATAGTAGCTACATGGCAGATGTGTCCAGTGTGTCCATATACTGAGAGCCACCTACATGTAAGAAAAGTACAATATGTTCATATACAGAGAGCTACCTACTTAGCTGATCAGTCCAACATATCCATGTACAGAGAGCTAGCTACATGGCAGACGAGTCCAAAATATCCATATACAGAAAGCTAGCCACATGGCAGGATAGTGCAACATTTCCATATACTGAGTTCTAGCTACATGACAAATGTGTCAACCGTGTTCATATACTGAGAGCTATCTACTTGGCAGACAAATCCAATATGTTCATATACAGAGAGCTACCTACGTGTCAGATCAGTCCATCATATCCACGTGCAGAAAGCTAGTTACATGGCTGATGAATCCAAAATGTCCATATACAGAAAGCTAGCTACATGGTAGGGTAGTGTAACATTTCCGTAAATACAGTTCTAGCTACTAGGCAGATGAGTCCAACATGTCTATATACAGATAGTTAGCTACATGGCAGAGCAGTGCAACATTTCAATATACAGAGTTCTAGCTAAAAGGCAGATGAGTCCAACTTGTCTATATACAGAGAGTTAGCTACATGGCAGAGTAGTGCAATATTTCCATAGACAAAGTTCTAGCTATATGGCAGATGTGTCCAACGTGTCCATATACTGAGAGTTATCTACATGGCAGAGTAGTCCAAAATGTCCACATTCAGTATAGTAGCTACATGGCAGATGTGTCCAATGTGTCCATACACCAAGAGCCACCTACAGGACAGACAAGTCCAGTATGTTAATATACAAAGACCAAACTACTGGGCAGATCATTCCAACATATCCATGAACAGAGAGCTAGCTACATGGTAGAGTAGTGCAACATTTCCATATACAGAGTTCTAGCTACATGGCAGATGTGTCCAATGTGTATATATACTGAGAGCTAGCTAAATGGCAGAGTAGTAAAACAGATCCATATTCAGGGTAGTAGCTACATGGCAGATGTGTCCAACGTGTCCATGTACTGAGAGACACCTACAGGGCAGATAAGTCCAATATGTTCATATACAGAGAGATACTTCCTTGGCAGATCAGTCCAACATATCCATGCACAGAGACCTAGCTACATGACAGATGAGTACAAAATGTCCATATACAGAGAGCTAGCTACATGGCAGTGTAGTGCAAAATTTCCATATACAGAGTTCTAGCTACAAGGCAGATGAGTCCAACGTGTCTATATACAGAGAGCTAGCTACATGGCAGAGTAGTGCAACATTACCATATACAGAGTTCTAGCTACATGGCAGAGGTGTCCAACGTATCCATATACTCAGAGCTAGATACATGGCATAAAAGTCCAATATGTTCATATACAGAGAGCTACATACTTGTCAGATCAGTCCAACATATCCATGTACAAAGAGCTAGCTACATGGCAGAGGATTCCAAAATGACTATAAACAGAGAGCTGGCTACATGACAGGGTAGTGCAACTTTTCCCAGTACTGAGTTCTAGCTACACGGCAGATGTGTAAATAGTGTTCATATACTGAGAGCTTCCTACATGAAACACACAACTTATATGGTCATATAAAGAAAGCTACATAACTTGTCAGATCAGTCCAACATATCCATGTACAGAGAGCTAGCCACATGGCAGAGTAGTGCAACATTTGCATATACAGAGTTCTAGCTACATGGCAGATTTGTCCAATGTGTACTTATACTGAGAGCCACCTACAGGGCAGACAAGTCCAATACATTCATATACAGAGACCTAACTATTTGGCAGATCAGTCCAATATATATATACTGAGAGTCATCCACATGGCAGAGAATTCCAATATGATCTTAAGCTGAGAGCTACCTACTTGGCAGATCAGCCCAACGTATCCATGTAGAAAGAACTATCTACATGGCAGACGATTCTAAAATGTTCATATACAGAGAGCTAGCTACAAGGCAGAGTAGTCCAACATATCCACATTCAGGGTAGGAGCTACATGGCAGATGTGTCCAACGTGTCCATAAACTGAGAGTCATCCACAAGGCAGACAAGTCCAATATGATCATATACAGAGAGCTACCTACTTGGCAGATCAGTCCAACGTATCCGTGTTGAGAGAACTAGCTACATGGCAGATGATTCCAATATGTCCATATATAGAGAGCTAGCAACACGGCAGGGTTGTGCAACATTTCCATATACAGAGTTCTAGCTAAAAGACAGATGAGTCCAACTTGTCTACAAACAGAGAACTAGCTACATGGCAGTGTAGAGCAATATTTCCATATACAGAGTTCTGGCTACATGGCAGATGTGTCCAACATGTCCATATACTGAGAGCTTGCTACATAGCAGACAAGTCCAATATGTTCATATACTGAGAGCTACCTACTTAGCAGATCGGGCCAACATATCCATGTATAGAGAGCTAGCTACATGGAAGAAGAGTTGAAAACATCCATATAAAGAGAATTAGCTACATGGTAAGGTAGGGCAACATTTCCATATACAGGGTTCCAGCGACAAGGCAGATGAGTCCAAATTGTCTATATACAGAGAGCTAGTTACATGGCACAGTACTCCAACATGTCCATATTCAGAGTTCTAGCTACGTGGCAGATGTGTACAACGTTTCAATATACTGAGAGCTATCTACATGGCAGACAAGTCCAATATGTTCATATATTCAGAGCTACCTACTTGGCAGAACAATCCAACATATCCATATACAGAGAGCTAGCTACATGACAGACGAGTCCAAATATCCATATACAGAAAACTAGCTACATGGCAGGTTAATGCAACATTTCCAAGTATTGTGTTCCAGCTACAAAGCAGATAACTGCAACTTGACTATATACAGAAAGCTAACTACATCACATGGTACTGTAACATTTCCATATACTGAGTTCTAGCTCAATGGCAAATGTGTCCAATGGGTCAATATACAGAGAGTTAGCTACATGGCAGACACGTCCAATATGGTCATATTCAGAGAGCTAACTACTTGGCACATCAATCCAATATATCCATGTACAGAGACCTAGCTACATGTCAGACGAGTCCAAAATGTCCATGTACAGAGAGATAGCTACATGGCAAGGTAATGCAAGATTTCCATATACAGAGTTCTAGCTAAAAGGGAGATGACTGCAACTTGTCTATATACAGAGAACCACCTACATGGCTGGATAATGCAATATTTCCATAAACAGAATTCTAGCTACATGGCAGATGTGTCCATGGTGTCCATATACTGAGAGCTAGCTACATGGCAAAGTAGTCCAACATGTCCATATTCAGGGTACTAGTAACATGGCAGATGTGTCCAACTTGTCCATATACTAAGAGCCACCTAGATGGCACACAAGTCCAATATGTTCATATATATAGGGCTACCTACTTGGCAGATCAATCCAACATATTAATGCACAGAGAGCTAGCTACATAGCAGGTGAGTCCAAAATGACCATATACAAAAAGCTAGCTACATGGCAGGGTAGTGCAACATTTCCATATACTGAGTTCTTGGTACATGGCAGATGTTTCAAAGGTGTTCATATACTGAGAGGTACCTACATGGAAGACAATTCCAATATGTTCATATACAGAGAGCTACATACTTGTCAGATCAGTTCAACATATCCATGTACAGAGAACTAGCTACTTGGCAGACGAATCCAAAATGTCCATATACAGAGAGTTAGCTACATGGCAGAGTATTCCAACATGGCCATATTCAGGGTACTAGTTACATAGCAGATGTGTCCAACTTGTCCATATACTGAAACCTGCCTACATGGCACACAAGTCCAATATTTTCATATACAGAGAGATACCTACTTGGCACATCAGTACAACATATTCATGTACAAAGAGCTATCTACATGGCAGACGAATACAAAATGTCCATATACAGAGAGCTAGCTACATGGCAGGGTAGTGCAACATTTCCATATACAGAGTTCTAGCTACATGGAAGATGTGTCCAAGGTGTCCAT
>NW_006409095.1:49387-58066 GCF_000296735.1 Chrysochloris asiatica
AGCTACATGGCAGGGTAGTGCAACATTTCCATATACAGAGTTCTAGCTACATGGAAGATGTGTCCAAGGTGTCCATATTCTGAGAGCTAGATACATGGCAGTGTAGTCCAACATGTTCATATTCAGGGTAGTAGCTACATGGCAGATGTAATCAACGTGTCCATATACTGAGAGCCACCTACGGGGCAGAAAAGTCCAATATGTTCACATACAATAAGCTACCTACATTGCAGATCATTACAACATATTCATGTACAGAGATTTAGCTACAAGGCAGATGACTCCAAAATGTTCATATCCAGAGAGCTAGCCACATGGCAAGGTAGTGCAAAATTTCCATATACGGAGTTCTAGCTACAAGGCAAATGAGTCCAACTTATCTATATACAGAGAGCTACCTACATGGCAGAGTAGTGCAAGATTTACATATACAAAGTCCTAGCTACATGGCAGATGTGCCAATGTGTCCATATACTGAGAGCAAACTACATGGCAGACAAGTCCACTATGTTCATATACAGAGAACTACATACTTGTCAGATCAGTGCAACATATGCATGTACAGAGAGCTAGCTACATGGCAGCTGAGTACAAAATGTTCATATACAAAGTGCTAGCCTATTTGCAGTGTTGTGCAACATTTCGATATACAGAGTTCTAGCTACAAGGCAGATGTGTCCAACTCGTGTATATACAGAGAGCTAGCTACATGGCAGAGTAGTGCAACATTTCCATATACAGAGTTCTAGCTACATGACAGATCTGTCCAATGTGTCCATTTACTGAGAGCTGGTAATATGGCAAAGTAGTCCAACATGTCCATATTCAGGGTAGTAGCTACATGGTAGATGTGTCCAACATGTCCATATACTGAGAGCAACCTACTGGGCAGACAAGTCCATATGTTCATATAGAGAATTATATACTTGTCAGATCAGTCCAACATATCCATGTACAGAGAGCTAGCTACATGGCAGCTGAGACCAGAATATTCATATACAAAGAGATAGCCTCTTGCCAGGGTTGTGCAACATTTCCATATACAGAGTTCTAGCTAAAAGGCAGATGAGTCCAACTTGTGTATATACAAAGTTCTAGCTACGTGGCAGATGTGTCCATCATGTACATTTATTAAGAGCTACATACTTGTCAGATCATTCCAACATATCCATGTACAGAGAGCTAGCTACATGGCAGATGAGTCCAAAATATCCATATACAGAGAGCTAGCCAAATGGCAGGGTAGTGCAACATTTCCATATACTGAATTATTGGTACATGACAGATGTGTCCTAGGTATTCACATACTGAAAGCTGCCTACATGGCAGACAAGTCCAATATGTTCATTTACAGAGAGCTACATACATGTCAGATCATGCCAACATATCCATGTACAGAGAGCTACCTACATGGCAGAGTAGTGTAACATTTCCATATTCAGAATTGTAGCTACAAGGCAGATGAGTACAACTTGTCTATATTCAGAGAGCTAGCAACATGCCAGAGTAGTGCAATATTTCCATATACAGAGTTCTAGCTACATGACAGATGTGTCCAACATGTCCATATTCTGAGAGCTACCTGCATGGCAGATCAGTCCACTATATTAATATACAGAGAGCTTGCTACATGGCATGGTAGTACAAAATTTCCATACGCAGTGTTCTAGCTACATGCCAAATGTGTCCAACGTGACCATATACTGAAAGCTAAATAGATGGCAGAGTAGTTCAACATGTCCGTATACAGGGTACTAGCTACATGGCAGATGAGTCCAACATGTCCATATACAGCATACTAGCTACATAGCAGATGTGTACAACATGTCCATATACTGAGAGCTAACTACTTGGCAGACAAGTTCAATATGTTTATGTAAAGAAACCTAGCTACTTGGCAGATCAGTCTAAAAAATCCATGTATAGAGAGCTAGCTACATGTCAGATGACTCCAAAATGTCCATATACATAAAGCTAGGTACATGGCAGACTAGTGAAACATTTCCAAATACAGAGTTCTAGCTACATGGTGTATGTGTCCAATGTGTCCATATAATGAGAGCTAGCTACATGGCAGAGTAGTCCAACATTTCCATATACAGGGTACTAGCTACAAGGCAGATGAGTCCAACTTGTCTATACACAGAGAGCTAGCTACATAGCAGAGTAGTGCATCATTTCCATATGCCGAGTACTAGTTACCTGGCTCAAGAGTCCAACAGGTACATATACTGAGAGCGAGGAAGATGGCAGACAAGTCCAATATGTATATATACAGAGAGCTACCTAACTGGCATATCAGTCCAACATATCTATTTATAGAGAGCTAGCTATATGACAGACTAGTCCAAAATGTCCATATACAGAGAGCTAGCTTTATGGCAGGGTTGTGAAACATTTCCATATACAGAGTTCTGGGTACAAGGCAGATGAGTCCAACTTGTCTATATAATGAGAGCTAGCTACATGCCATAGTAGTTCAACATGTCCGTATACAGGGTACTAGCTACATGGCAGATGAGTCCAACTTGTTCATATACTGAGAGCTATCTACATGAAAAAGTAGACCAAAATGTCCATATTCAGTTTAATAGCTACATGGCAGATTAGTCTAAGATGTCCATAAAATGAGAGCTAGCTACATGACAGATCAGTCCAACATGTCTATATACAGGGTACTAGCTACATAGCAGATGTAGACGACGTGTTCATATACTGAGAGCTAACGACATGTCAAACAAGTCCAGTATTTTCCTATACAGAGACCAAGCTACATGACAGATCAGTCCAACAAGTCCATGTTTAGAGAGCTACCTCCAAGTTAGACGACTACAAAATGTCCATATAGAGTGCTAGATACATTTCAGACTAGTGAAACATTCCCAAATACAGAGTTCTAGCTACATGGCAGATGTGTCCAACGTTTCATTATACTGAGAGCTAGCTACATGGTAGAGTAGACCAACATGTCCATATATGGGGTACTAGCTACAAGGCAGATGAGTCCAACTTGTCTATATAAAGAGAGCTACCCACATGGCAGAGTAGTGCATCATTTCCATATTCAGAGTTCAAGTTACATAGCAGACAAGTTCAATATGTTCATATACAGAGAGCTAGCTACGTGGCAGACAAGTCTATTATGTTCATATACAGAGAGTTACCTACTTAGCAGATCAGTACAACATATCCATGTGCAGAGAGCTAGGTACATGGCAGAGAAGTGCAACATTTCCATACACAGAGTTCTTGCTACATGGCAGATGTGTCCAACATATCTATATACTGAGAGCTAGATACATGGCAGACAAGTCGAATATGTTCATATATAGAGAGCTAAGTACATGGCAGGTTAGTACAACATTTCCATATACAAAGTTCCAGCTACATGGCAGATGTGTTCAATGTGTCCATATTCTGAGAGCTACCTACATGATAGAACAGTCCAAAATATCCATGCACAGAGAGCTAACTACATGTAGACGAGTCCAAAATATCCATATACAGAGAACTAGCTACATGGCAGAGTAGTGCATCATTTCCATATACAGAGTTCAAGCTACTTGGCAGATGAGTCGAAAGTGTTCATATACAAAGAGCTAGCTACATGGCTGAGTAGTACATCATGTCCATATAAACAGTACTAGCTACATAGCTGATGTGTCCATCATGTCCATATGCTAAGAGCTACTTCCGTGGCATATCATTCCAAAATATCCATGCACAGAGAGCTAGCTACATGATAAGATATTGCAACATTTCCATATACACAGTTCTAGTTACATGGCAGATGAGTGCAAAGAGTTCATATACTGAGAGGTAGCTACATGGCAGACAAGTCCAATATGTTAATATACGGAGAGCAACATACTTGGAAGCTCAGTCCAACATATCCATGTACAGAGAATTTGCTACATGGCAGACTGGTCCAAAATGTCCATATAGAGTGCTAGCTAAATGGCAGGGTAGTGCAGCATTTCCATATACAGAGTTCTAGCTACAATTCAGATGAGTCCAATTTGTCTATATACAGAGAGCTAGCAACATGGCAGGTAGTGCAACATTTCCATATACAGAGTACTAGCTACATGGCAGATGAGACCAACATGTCCATATATTGAGAGGTACATACATGGCAGATCAGTCCAAAATATCCAAGCACAGAGAGCTAGCTACATGGCAGACGTGTCCAAAATGTCCACATACAGAGAGCTTGCTATATGCAGGGAAGTGCAACATTTCCATACACAAAGTTCAAGCTACCTGGCAGATGATTCCAAAGTGTTCATATACTGAGAGGTAGCTACATGGCAGAGTAGTCCAACATGTACATATAAAGAGTACTAGGTATATGGCTGATGTGTCTAATGTATCCATATACTGAGAGCTAGCTACATGGCAGACAAGTCCAATAAATTCATATACAGAGAGCTAAATACTTGGCAGATCAGTGCAACATATCCATGTACAGAGGCCAAATACATGGCAGACAAATCTAAAATTTCCATATACAGAAAGCTAGCTATATTGCAGGATAGAGCAACATTTCAATGGACATAGTTCTAGCTTCAAGGCAGACGAGTCCATCTTGTCTATATACAGAGAGCTAGCTTCATGGCAGGGTAGTGCAACATTTCCATATACAGATTTCTAGCTACAAGACATATGTGTCCAACTTGTTCATATACTGATAGCTAGATACATGGCAGAGTAGTGCATCATTTCCATATACAGTGTTCAAGCTACATGACAGTTGAGTCCAAAGTGTCCATATACTGAAAGCTACCTACATGTCAGATCAGTCCAACATATCCATGTACAGAGAGCTAGGTACATGACAGATGAGTCCAAAATGTCAATATAGAGAGCTAGCTACATGGCAGGGAAGTGCAACATTTCCATAAACAGAGTTCTAGCTACATGACTGATGTGTCCAACGTGTCTGTATACAGAGAACTAGCTTCATGGCAGAGTAGTACTACATTTCCATATACAGGGTTCTAGTTACATGGCAGATGAGTCCAACATGTCCATATACTGAGAGGTAGCTACATGGCAGACAAGTCCAATATGTTCATATACAGAGAGCTACCTACTTAGCAGATCAGTCCAACATATCCATGTACAGAGTGCTAGCTACATGGCAGACAAGTCCTAAATGACCATATACAGAGAGCTAGCTACATGGCAGAGTAGTGTATCATTTCCATATACAGACTTCATGCTATATAGCAGATGAGTCGAATGTGTTTATATACTGAGAACTAGCTACATGGCTGAGTACTCCATCATGTCCATATAAACAGTATTAGCTGTATGGCAGATGTGTCCAACGGGTCCATGTACTGAGAGATACCTGTATGGCAGAACTTTTCAAAATATCCATACACAGAGAGCTAGCCACATGTCAGATGAGTGCAAAATGTCCATATACAGAGAGTTAGCCACATGGCAGGGTAGTGCAACTTTTCAATATACATAGTTCTAGCTACAAGGCAGATGAGTTCATCTTGTCTATATACACAGAGCTAGCTTCATGACAGAGTAGTGCATCATTTGCATATACAGAGTTCAAGCTACATGGCAGATGAGTCCATGGTGTTCATATACTAGAGAGCTAGCTACATGGCAGAGTAGTGCAACATGTCCATATACAGGGTACTAGCTACATGGCAAATTAGTCCAACATGTCCATATTCTGAGAGCTAGCTACATGGCAGACAAGTCCAGTATGTTTATATACAGAGAGCTAGCCATATGGGAGATCAGTCAAAAATATCCCTTCACAGAGAGCTAGTGATATGTCAGACGAGTCCAAACTGTCCATATACAGAGAGCTAGCTACATGGTGGAGTAGTGGATCATTTACATATACAGAGTTCAAGCTATATGGCAGATGAGTCCAAAGTGTTCATATACTGAGAACTAGCTACATGACTAAGTAGTCCATCATGTCCATATAAATAGTACTAGCTATATGGCAGATGTGTCCAACATGTCGATATACTAAGAGCTACCTACATGGCAGATCTGTCCATAATATCCATGCACAGTGAGCTAGCTTCATGGCAGATGTGTTCAAATGTCTATATACAGAGAGCTAGCTACATGGCACAGTAGTGCAACATTTCCATATACAGGGTTCTAGCTACATGGCAGATGTGTCCAACGTGTCCATACACTGAGAGCTAGCTACATGGAAAAGTAGTACACAATTTCCATATTCAGGTTACTAGGTACATGGCAGATGAGTCCAACATGTCCATATACTGAGAGCTAGCTACATGGCAGACAATTCCAATAGGTTCATGTACAGAGAGCTAGCTACATTGCATGGTAGTGCAACATTTCCATATACAGAGTTCTAGCTACATGGCCGATGTGTCCAACCTGTCCATATACTGTGAGATACCTACATTGCAGATCAGTCGAAAATATCCATGCACAGAGGGCAAGCTACATGTAAGATGCGTCCAAAATATCCATATACAGAGAGCTAGCTAAAAGCATAGTGCATCATTTCCATATATAGAGTTCAAGCTACATGTCAGATGAGTCCAAGTGTCCATATACTGAGAGCTAGCTACATGGCTGAGTAGTCCATCATGTCCAAACAAGGAGTACTAGCTACATGGTAGATGTGTTCATCATGTCCGTATACTGAGAGCTACCTACATTGCATATCAGTTCCAATTATCCATGAACAGAGATCTAGCTACCTGGCAGATGATTCCAAAATGTTCATATACAGAGTGCTAGCTACATGGCAGTGTAGTGCAACATTTCCATATACAGAGTTCTAGCTACATGGCAGATGAATCCAACATGTCCATATACTGAGAGCTAGCTACATGGTAGACAAGTCCAATAAGTTCATATACAGAGGTACCTACTTAATAGATCAGTGCAACATATCCATGTACATGGCAGACCAGTCCAAAATGTCCACATACAGAGAGTTAGCTACATGGCAGAGTAGTGCAACATTTCCATATACAGAGTTCTAGCTAGATGGCAGATGTGTCCAACTTGTCCATATACTGAGAGCTAGCTACATGTCAGGGTAATTCAACATGTCAATATATAGGGTACTAGCTATATGGCAGATGAGTCAAACATGTCCATATACTTAGAGCTAGCTATATGGCAGACAAGTCCAATATGTTCATATACAGGGAGCTAGCTACATGGTAGGGTAGTGCATCATATCCATATACCGAGTTCTAACTGCAAGACAGATGAGTCCAACGTCTCTATATACAGAGAGCTAGCTACATGGCAGGGTAGTGCAACATTTCCATATACAGAGTTCTAGCTACACGGCAGATGAGTCCAATGTGTCCATATACTGAGAGCTAGCTACATGGCAGAGTACTCCAACATATCCATATACTGTGTACTATCTACATGGCAGATGAGACCAACATGTACGTATACTGTGAGATAGCTACATGGCAGATGAGTCCAACATGTGTATATTTAGAGTGCTAGCTACAAGGCAGATGAGCCCAAAATTTGTATAATACAGAGAGCTGACTACATGGAAGAGTAATGCAACATTTCCATATACAGATTTCTAGCTACATGGCAGATGTGTCCAACGTGTCCATATACTGAGAGCTACCTACATGGCAGATCAGTCCACCTGTACACATACAGAGTACTAGGTACATGGTAGATGATTCCAACATGTCCACATACCGAGAGCTAGCTACATGGCAGACAAGTCCAATATGTTCATATACGTAGAGCTACCTACTTGGCAGATCAGTCTAACATATCCCTATACAGAGAGCTAGCTACATGGCAGCGTAGTGCATCATTTCTATATACAGAGTTCAAGCTACTTGGTAGATGAGTCCAAAGTGTTCATATACTGAGAACTAGCTACATGGCTGAGTAGTCCATCATGAGAATATAAACACTAGGAGCTATATGGCAGATGTGTACAACGTGTCCATATACTGAGAGCTACCTACATGGCAGATGTTTTCAAAACATCCATGCACCGAGAGCTAGCTACATGGCAGACGTGTCCAAAATGTCCATATACTTAGAGCTAGCTATATGGCAGACAAGTCCAATATGTTCATATACAGGGAGTTAGCTACAAGAACTCTGTATATGGAAATGATGCCCTACTCTGCCATGTAACTACCACTCTGTATATAGACAAGTTGGAGTCAGCTGCCTTTTAGCTAGAACTCTGTATATGGAAATGTTGCACTACCCTGCCATGTAGCTAGTTCTCTGTATATGGACATTTTGGACTTGTCTGACATGTAGCTAGCTCTCTGAACATGGATATGTTGGACTGATCTGACAAGTAGGTAGCTCTCTGTATATGAACACATTGGACTTGTCTGTCATCTTGCTAGCTCTCAGTATTTGGACATGTTGGACTCATGTGACATTTGGCTAGCTCTCAGTATATGAGCTCTTTGGAATCATCTGCAATGAAGCTTGCACTCTGTATATGGAAATGTTTCTTTACCCTGCCATTTATCTAGCTCTCATAATTTGAACATTTTGGACTCATCTTCCATGAAGGTTGAACTCTGTATATGGAAATGTTGCAGTACTCTGCCATGTAGCTAGCTCTCTGTATATGGACATTTTGACTCGTCTGACATGTTGCTAGCTCTCAGTATATGGACATGTTGGACTCATCTGCCATGC
>NW_006409095.1:59593-61893 GCF_000296735.1 Chrysochloris asiatica
GTAGGTAGCACTCAGTATATGGACACGTTGGACACATCTGCCATGTAGCTAGAAGTCTGTATATGCAAATGTTGCACTACCCTGCCATGTACCTAGCTCTCTGCATATTAACATATTGGACTTGTCTTCCATTTATATAGCTAGCTTCCATTTATATAGGTAGCTCTCTGTATATGAGCATATTGGACTTGTCTGCCATGTAGCTAGCTCTCTGTATATACACAAGTTGGACTCATCTGCCTTGTAGCTAGAACTCTGATTATGGAAATGTTGCAGTACCCTGCCATGTAGCAAACGCTCTGTATATGGAGAATTTTGGACTTGTCGCAACGTAGCTAGATATCTGTGCATAAATATTTTGAATTGATATGCCATGTAGGTAGCTCTCAGTATATGGACTAGATGGACTCATCTGCCATGTAGCTAGCACTGCTGATTTGGACATGATTGACTACTCATCCATGTACCTAGCTCTCAGTATATGAACACTTTGGACTCATCTGCCATGTAGCTTGAACGCTGTATATAGAAATGATGCAATACTCTGCTATGTAGCTAGCTCTATGTATATGGACATTTTGGACTCTTCTTACATGTAGTTAGCTTTCTGTGCATCGATATTTTGGACTGATCTTCCATGTAGCTAGCTGTCTGTATATGAACATATTGGATTTGTCTGCCATGTATCTAGCTCTCATTATATGGACACGTTGGACACATCTGATATGTAGTTAGTACCCAGTATATGGACATGTTGGACTGATCTGCCATGTAGCTAGCTCTCTGAATTTGGACACGTGGGACCCATCTGCAATGTAGCTAGAACTCTGTATATGGGAATGTTTCACCACCCTACCAGGAAGCTAGAAGTTTGTATATGGAAATGTTGGACTAGTCTGCCATGTAGCTAGCTCTATGTGCATGGATATTTTAGACTGATATACCATGTAGGTAGCTCTCAGTATATGGACATGAGGGACACATCTGCCATGTAGCTAGTACTGCTTATATGGTCATGATGGACTACTCAGCCATGTAACTAGCTCTCAGTATATGAACACTTTGAACTCATCTTCCAAGTAGCTTGAACTCTGTATATGAAAATGATGCACTACTCAGTCATGTAGCTAGCTCTCTGTTTATGGACATTTTGGAAAAGTCTTACATGTAGCTAGCTCTCTGTTCATGGATACTTTGGACTGATCTGCCATGTAGGTATCTCTCAGAATATGGACACATTGGACACATCTGCCATGTAGCTTGAACTCTGTATATGGAAATGTTGCACTAACCCGCCATTTATATAGGTAGCTCTCTGTATATAAACATATTGGACTTGTCTGCCATGTATCTAGCTCTCAGTACATGGACATGTTGGACTCATCTGTCATGTAGCTAGTACACTGAATATGGATATGTGACACTACTCTGCTATGTAGCTAGCTCTCAATACATGAACACCTTGGGCTCATCTGCCATGTAGCTTGAACTCTGTATATGTAAATGATGCACTAGTCTGCCATGTAGCTAGCTTTATGAATATGGACATTTTGGGCTCATCTGATTTCTAGCTACTTCTCTGTACATGGATATGTTGGACTGATCTGCCATGTAGCTAGCTCTCTGTATATGAACATATTGGAATTGTCTGCCATGTAGCTAGCTCTCAGTATATGGACAAGTTGGACATATCTGCTATGTAGCTAGCACCTGGTATATGGACATGTTGGACTGATTTGCCATGTAGCTAGCTCTCAGATAATGGACATGTTGAAATCATCTGCCATGTACCTAGTAACATGTGTATGGACAAGATGAACTATTCAGCTATTTAGCTAGCTCTCAGAATATGAACACTTTGAACTCTTCTGCCAAGTAGTTTGAACTCTGTATATGAAAATGATGCACTACTCTGCATTGTAGCTAGCTCTCTATATATAGACAAGTTGGACTTATCTGTCTTGTAGCTAGGCGTTTATATATGGAAATGTTGAACTACCCTGCCATGTACCTAGCTCTCTGTATGTAGACATGTTAGACTCATCTGCCTTGTATCTAGCCCTCCAAATATACACATGTTGAACTCATTGACCATGTAGCTAACTCTCAGTATATGGACATGTGGGTCTCATCTGCCATGTATCTAGTACTCTTTATATGGAAATGTTGCACTACCCTGCCATGTAGCTAGCTCTCTGTACATGGATATGTTGGAGTGATCTGCAAAGTAGGTAGCTCTCTGTATATAAACATATTAAACTTGTCTGCCATGTAGCTAGCTCTCAGTATATGGATATGTT
>NW_006409095.1:61993-69040 GCF_000296735.1 Chrysochloris asiatica
TGTTGCACTACCCTGCCATGTAGCTAGCTCTCTGTACATGGATATGTTGGAGTGATCTGCAAAGTAGGTAGCTCTCTGTATATGAACATATTAAACTTGTCTGCCATGTAGCTAGCTCTCAGTATATGGATATGTTGGACTCCACTGTGATGTAACTAGTACCCTGTATATGGACATGTTGGACTGCTATGTCATTTAGCTAGCTCTCAGTATATGGACACGTTGGACACATCTTCCATGTAGCTAGAACTCTTTATATGGAAATGCTGCACTACTCTGCCATGTAACTACCTATCTCTATATAGACAAGTTTGACTAATCTGTCTTGTATATAGAAATTTGTATATACAAATGTTGCACTACCATGCCATGTAGGTAGCTCTCTGTATATGGACATTTTGGACTCGTCTGCCATATAGCTAGGTCTCTGTTCATAGATATGTTGGACTTATCTGCCAATATGTAACTCTCTGTATATGAACATATTGGACTTGTCTGCCATGTAGCTAGCTCTCAGTATATGGACACCTTGGACACATCTGCCATGTAGCTAGAACTCTGTATATGTAAATGTTGAACTACCCTACCATGTAGTTAGCTTTCTGTATATAGACAAGTTGCAGTCATCTGCCATTTAGATGAAACTCTAAATATGGAAATGTTGCATTATCTTGCCTTTTAGCTTGCTCTCTGTTTATGGACATTTTGGACTCGGCTGACATGTAGCAAGCTCTCTGTACATGGATATGTTGGATTGATATGCCAAATAGGTAGCTCTCTGTATATGAACATATTGGACTTGTCTGCCATGTAGCTAGCTCTCAGTATATGGACACTTTGGACACATCTGCCATGTAGCTAGAACTCTATATTTGGAAATGCTGCACTTCTCTGACATTTAGCTAGCTCTCTGTATACAGACAAGTTGAAATAATCTGTCTTGTAGATATAAATCTGTATATAGAAATGTTGTCCTACCCTGCCATTTAGGTAGCTCTCTACATATGGACATTTAGGACTCTTCTGCCAGGTAGCTAGCTCTCTGTCCATGGATATTTTGAACTGATCTACCATGTAGGTAGCTCTCAGTATATGGATATGTTGGACACATCTACCATGTACCTAGTACTCTGTATATGGAAATGCTGCTCTACACTGCCATGTAGCTAACTCTTTGTATGTAGACAAGTTGGACTCATCTGCCTTGTAGCTAGAACTCTATATATGGAAATGTTGCACTACTCTACCATGTAGCTAGCTCTCTGTATATAGACAAGTTGGACTCATATTCCTTGTAGCTAGAACTCTGTATATGGATATGTTGCACTACACTGCCATGTGGCTAGCTCTCTGTTTTTGGATATTTTGGAATCGCCTGCCCTGTAGCTAGCTCTCTGTACATAGATATGTTGGACTGATCTGACAAGAATATAGCTCTCAGTATATGAACGTATTGGATTTCTTTTCCATGAAAGTAGCTCTCACTATATGAACACCGTTGACACATCTGCCATATAGTAAGAACTCAGTATATGGAAATGTTGCACTACCATGCCATGTAGCTAGTTTTCTGTATATGGACATTTTGGAATTGTCCACCATGTAGCTAGATCTCTGTACATGTATATGTTGGACTTATATGACAAGTAGGTAGCCCTCTGTATATGAACATATTGGACTTGTCTGCCATGTGAGTGACTCTCTGTATATGGACATTTGGACACATCTGCCATGTAGCTAGAACTCTGTATATGTAAATGTTGCACTACCCTGCTATGTAGTTAGATCTCTGTACATAGACAAGTTGCAGTCATCTCCCTTGTAGATGGAACACTGTATAGGGAAATGTTGGATTACCCTGCCATGTAGCTAGCTCTCTGTATATGAACATTTTGGACTCATCTGACATGTAGAATGCTCTCTGAACATGGATATGTTGGATTGAACTGCCAAGTAGGTACCTCACTGTATATGAACATATTGGACTTCACTGCCAGGTAGCTAGCTCTCAGTATATGGACATGTTGGACTCCTCTTCGAAGTAGCTAGTACCCTGTATATGGACATGTTGTACTACTCTGCCATGTAGCTAGCTCTCAGTATACTAACTCGTTGGACACATCTGTTTTGTAGGTAGAACTCTGTATATGGAAATGTTGCACTACTTTGGTATGTAGCTGGCTCTCTTTATATAGAAAAATTGGACTCATCTGCCTTGTATCTAGAACTCTGTATATGGAAATGTTGCACTACCCTGCAATGTAGCTAGTTCTTTTTATGTGGAGATTTTGTACTCATCTGCTATGTAGCTAGCTCTCTGTACATGGATATGTTGGACTGATCTGCCAAGTAGGTAGCTATCTGTTTATGAACATACTGGACTTTTCTGCTTTTAAGCCAGCTCTCCATATATGGGTATGTTGGACTTATCTGGCATGTAGCTAGTATCCTGTATATAGACATGTTGGACTACTCTGTTATGTAGTTAGGTCTCAGTATAAGGACACGTTGGACACATCTGCCATGTACCTAGAATTCTGTATATGGAAATGTTGCACTACCATGCCATGTAGCTAGCTCTCTGTATATCCACATTTTGGACTCTTCTGCCATTTAGGTTGCTCTCTGTACATGGACACCTTGAACAGATCTGCCAAGTAGGCAGCTCTATGTATATGAACATATTGGACTTGTATGCAATGTAGCTAGCTCTCAAAATCTGGACATGTTGGACTCATCTTACATGTATCTAGTACCCTGTGTATGGACATGTTGGACTGATCTGCCATGTAGGTAGCTCTCAGTGTATGGACACGTTGGGCACATGTGCCATGTACCTAGAAATCTGTATATGGAAATGTTGCACTACTCTACCATGTAGCTGGCTGACTCTATATAGACAAGCTGGACTCATCTGCCTTGTATCAAGAACTCTGTATACGGAAACGTTGCACTATCCTGCCATGTAGCTAGCTCTCTGTATATGGACATTTTGGACTCGTATTCCATGTATCTAGCTCTCTGTACATGGATATGTTGGACTGATCTGTCATTCAGCTAGCTCTCTGTATATGGATATTTTGGACTCATTTGCCATTTAGCTTGCTCTCTGTACATGGATATGTTGGACTGATCTGCCGAATAGGTAGCTCTCTATATATGAACATATTGGACTTGTATGCAATGTAGCTAGCTTTCAAAATGTGGACATGTTGGACTTATCTGACATGTATCTAGCTCCCTGTATATGGACATGTTGGACTGATGTGCAACGTAGCTAGCTCGCAGTGTATGGACACATTGGACACATCTGCCATGTACCTAGAACTCTGTATATGGAAATGTTGCACTACTCTGCCATGTAGCTAGCTATCTCTACATGGATATATTGGACAGATCTGCCAAGTAGGTAGCTCTCTGTATATTAACATAATGAACTTGTCTGCCATTTTGGTGCTCTCAGTGTATGGACACGTTGGACACAACCGCCATGTAGCTAGTACCCTGAATATGGACATGTTGGACTACTCTGCCAGGTAGCTAGCTCTCAGTATATGGACACATTGGACTCATCTGCCATGTAGCTAGAACTCCGTATGTGGTAATGTTGTACTACCCTGCCATGTAGTTAGATCTCTTTATTTAGACAAGATGGACTCATCTGCCTTGTAGTTATTAATCTGTATATGGAAATGTTGCACTACCATGCCATTAACTATCTCTCTGTATATGGACATTTTGGATTTGTCTGCTATGTAGCTCACTCTCTGTATATGGATATTTTGGACTGATGTGCCAAGTAGGTAGCTCTCTGTATATGAACATATTGGACTTGTCTGACATATAGCCAGTTCTCAGTATATGGACACGTTGGACACATCTGCCATGTAGATAGAACTCTGTATATGGAAGTGTAGCAATAGTCTTCCATGTAGCTAAGTCTCTCTACATGGAAATGTTGGAGTGATCTACCAAATAATTAGCTCTCTGTGTATGAATATATTGGACGTGTATGTCATATAGCTAGCTCTCAAAATTTGGACATGTTGGACTCATCTGACATGTATCTAGTACCCAGTATATGGACATGTTGGACTGATGTGCCATGTAGCTAGCTCGTAGAGTATGGACACCTTGGACACATCTGCCATATACCTAGAACTCTGTATATGGAAATGTTGCACTAGTCTGCCATGTAGCTAGCTCTCTATATATAGACAAGTTGGACTCATGTGCCTTGTAGCTAGAACTCTGTATATGGAAATGTTGCAATACCCTTACATGTGGCTAATTCTCTGTATATGGACATTTTGAACTTGTCTGCCATGTAGCTAGCTGTCTTTACATGGATATGTTGGACTGATCAGACAAGGTTGTATCTCTCTGTATATGAACATATTGGACTTGTCTGCCATGTAGCTAGCTCTCAGTATATGGACCCGTTGGACACATCTGCCATGCAGCTGGAGCTCTGCACATGAAAATGTTGTGCTACCCTGCCATGTAGCTAGCTCTCTGCATATGTACATTTTGGACTCATCTGCCATGTAGCTATAACTCTGTATATGGATATGTTGGACTGATCTGACAAGTATGTAGCTCTCTGTATCTGGACATATTTGATTTGTCTTCCATGGAGGTAGTTCTCAGTATATGAACACCCTTGACACATCTGCCATGAAGCTAGAACTCATTATAGGGGTATGTTATACTACTCTACCATGTAGCTAGCTCTCTGTATATGGACATTTTGGACTTGTCTGCCGTGTAGCTAGCTCTCTGTACATGTATATGTAGGACTGATCTTCCAAATAGGTAGCCCTCTGTATATGAACATATTGGAATTGTCTGTCATATAGCTCACTCTCAGTGTTTTGAATCTTTGGACACATCTGCCATGTAGCTAGATCTCTGTATATGGAAATGTTGCACTACACTGTCATGTAGCTAGCTCTATGTATATAGAAAAGTTGGACTCATCTGCCTTGTAGCTAGACTCTGCATATGGAAATATTGCACTACCCTGCCATGTAGCTAGCTCACTGTATTTTGGCATTTTGAAATCGTGTGCCATGTAGCTAGATCTCTGTAAATGAATATGTTTCACTGATCTGCCAAGGAGTTAGCTCTCTGTATATGAACATATTGGACTCATCTGCCATGTAGTTAGTACCCTGTATATGGACATTTTGGACTACTCTGCCATGGAGCTAGCTCTAAGAATATGGACACGCTGGACACATACACCCTGTACCTAGAACACTGTATATGGAAATGCTGCACTACCTTGACATGTAGGTAGCACTCTATACATGGATATGTTGGACTGATCTGCCAAGTAGATAGACCACTGTATATGAATATATTGGACTTGTCTGCCATGTAGCTAGTTCTCAGAATATGGACACATTGGACTCATCTGCCTTGTAGCTAGAACTCTGTATATGGAAATGTTGCACTACCCAGCCATGTGGCTAGCTCTTTGTATATGGACTATTTGGACTCGTCTGCCATGTAGCCTGATTTCTGTAGATGGATATGTTGGGCTTCTCTGACAAGTATGTAGCTCTCTGTATATGAACATACTGGATTTGTCTGCCATGTAGGAAGCTCTCAGTATGTGAACTCTTTGGACTCATGTGCTTGAACATTGTATATTGAAATGAATCACTACCCTGTCATGTAGCTAGCTCTCTGTTTATGGATATTTTGGACTAATCTGCCATGTAGCTAGCTTGCAGGAAATGGACACGTTGGACACATCTGCCATGTAGCTAGAACTCTGTATATGGAAATGCTGCATACCCTGCCATGTAGCTAGCTCTCTGTATATGAACATATTGGACTTGTCAGCCATATAGCTATCTCTCAATATATGGACATGTTGGAATGATCTGCCATATAGCTAGAACTTTGTATATGGAAATGTTGCATTACTCTGCCATGTAGCCCGCTCTCTGTATATAGACATGTTGGACTCATCTACCTTGTACCTAGCACTCTAAATATACACGTGTTGGACTCATCTGCCATGTAGCTAACTCTCAGCATATGCACATGTTGGTCTCATATGCCATGTGCTAGTACTCTGTATATGGACATGTTGGAGTACTCTGGCATGTAGCTAGCTCTCAGTATATGGATACCTTGGACCCATCTGCCATGTAGCTACAACTCTTTATATGAAAATGTTGCACTACCCTGCCATCTAGCTAGCTATCTGTATATAGACAACTTGGATTCATCTGTCTTGTAGCTAGAACTCAGTATATGGATATGTTGCCCTATCATGCCGTGTAGCTAGCTACCTGTATATGATCATATTGGACTTGTCTAGCATATAGGTAGCTCTAAGTATATGGATATGATGGACTCATCTGCCATGTAGCTAGTATCCTGTATATGGACATGTTGTTCTACACTCCCATGTAGCTAGTTCTCAGTATATGGACAAGTTGGATTCATCTGCCTTGTATCTAGAACTCTGTATATGGAAATGTTGCACTACCCTGCCATGTAGCTAACTCTCTGTATATAGACATTTAGGACTCATCTGCCATGTAGCTAGCTCTCTCTACAAGCATATGTTGCACTGATCTACCAAATATGTAGCTCTCTGTATATGAACATATTGTACTTGTCTTCCATGTAGACAACTTGGACTCATCTGTCTTGTAGCTTGTTGTTGTTGTCAGGTGCCATCGAGTCGGAACCGACTCATAGCGACCCCATGCACAGCAGAACGAAACAATGCGCAATCCTGGGCCAACCTCACCACCGCTGCCACCCCCGAGTCCATCAATGATGCCATCTGGCCGATCCATCTCGTTGGGGGTCTTTCTCTTTTTCTCTGACCCTCCACCCTACACAGCATGATATCCTTCTCCAACGATTGTTTCCTCCGGACTACATGTCCAAAGTAGGAGAGACGAAGCTTAGCCATCCTGGGCTCCAAGGAGCACTCTGGCTGCACTTCTTCCAAAACAGATCTATTGGTTCTTTTGGCAGTCCATGGGACTTTCAGTATTCTCCTCCAACACCACAACT
>NW_006409095.1:70450-73645 GCF_000296735.1 Chrysochloris asiatica
TTCTCTACGTTGGAGAGCAAGTTTCAGAGTCTCTTCTGACATCCGTCTTGATCTTTTCCTTCTTTCTTGTCTTCTTAATGACTTTTTGCTCTCTGTATATGGAAATGTTGCACTACCCTGCCATGAAGCTACCACCCTATATATGGACACGTTGGACCACTCTGCCGTGGAGCTAGAACTCTGTAAAGGGAAAGGTTGCACTACTCTTCCATGTATCTACCTGTCAGTATATGGACAAGTTGGACTCATATGTCTTGTAGCTAGACCTCTGTATATGGAAATGTTGCACTACCCTGCCCTGTAGCTAACTCTCTGTATATGGACATTTTGGACTCATCTGCCATGTAGCTAGATCTCTGTATATGAACATATTGGACTTGTCTGCCATGTAGCTAGCTCTCAGTATATGGGAATGTTGGACTGTTCTGCCATGTTGCCAGTACCCTGTATATGGACTTGTGGGACTACTCTGCGATGATGCTACCTCTCTGTACTCGAACATGTTGGACACATTTGCCATGTAGGTAGAACTCTGTATATGGAAATTTTCACTTCCCTGCTGTGGAGCTAGCTCTCTATATGGAAATTTTTGACTCGTTTTCCATGTAACTTGCTCTCTGTACATGGATATGTTGGAAGGCTCTGCCAAGTAGCTAGCTCTCTGTATATGGACATTTTGGACTCGTCTGCCATGTAGCTAGCTCTCTGTGCATGGATATTTTGGACTGATCTGCCATGTAGGTAGCTCTCAGTATATGGACACTTTGGACACATCTGCAATGTAGCTAGAAGTCTGTATATGGAAATGTTGCACTACCCTGCCATGTAGCTAGATCTCTGCATATGGACATTTTGGACTCGTCTGCCATGTTGCTAGTTCTCTGTGCATGAATATGTTAAACTAATCTGCCAAGTAGGTAGCTCTCTGTATGAACATGTTGGACTTGTCTGCCATGTAGCTAGCTCTCAGTATATGGACAAGTTGGACTCATCTGCCATGTAGCTAGTCCCCTGTATGTGTACATGTTGGACTGATCTGCCATGTAGCTAGAACTCTGCATATGGAAATGTTGTACTGCTTTGCGATGTAGATAGCTCTCTGTGTATATACAAGATAGTCTCATCTGCCTTGTAGCTTGAACTCTTTATATGGAAATGTTGCACTTTCTTGCCATGTAACTAACACTCTGTATGGACATTTTGGAATCATCTGCCATGTATCTTGAACTCTGTATATGGAAATGATGCACTACTCTGCCGTGTATCTAACTGTCAGTATATGGACAAGTTGGACTCATATGTCTTGTAGCTAGAACTCTGTATTTGGAAATGTTGCACTACCCTGCCATAAAGCTAGGTCTCTGTATATAGACAAGTTGGACTCATCTGCCTTGTAGCTAGAAATCTGTACATCGAAATGTTGCAATACACTGCAATATAGCTAGCTCTCTGTATATGGAAATTTTGGATTTGTCTGCCATATACCTAGATCTCTGTACATGGATATGTTGCACTGATCTGCCAAGTAGTTAGCTCTGTGTATATGAATTTATTGGACTTGTCTGCCATGTAGCTAGCTCTCAGTATATGGACACGTTAGACACATCTGCCATGTAGGTAGTACTCTTTATATGGACATGTTGGACTACTTTGCCATATAGATAGCTCTTAGTTTATGAACACTTTGTACGCATCTTACAGGAAGCTTGAACTCTGTATATGGAAATGTTGCACTACCCTGCATATAGCTAGTTCTCTGTATATGGACTTGTTGGACAAGTCTGACATGTATCTAGCTCTCTGTGCATGGATATTTTGGACTGATCTGCAGTGTATGTAGCTGTCAATGTACGGACATGTTGGTCTCATCTGCCATGTAGCTAGTACTCTGTATATGGAAATGTTGCACTACCCTGCCATGTTACTATCTCTCTGTATATAGACAACTTGGATTCATCTGCCTTGAAGCTAGAACTCTGTATATGGAAATGTTGCACTAACCCTGCCATTTGGCTAGCTCTCTGTGTATGGACATTTTGGACTTGTCTGCCATGTATCTAGCTCTCAGTAAATGGACATGTTGGACACATCTGCCATGTAGCTAGTACCCTGTATTCGTACAAGTTGGACTACTATGCCATGTAGCTAGCTCTCAGTATACATACATGATGGACACATCTGCCATGTAGTTAAACTCTGTACATGGAAATGATGCACTAGTCTGCTATGTAGCTAGCTTTATGTATATGGACATTTGGGACCCATCTGACATGTCGGTAGCTCTCTGTACATGGATATGTTGGACGGGTCTGCCATGTAGCTACCTCTCTGTATATAAACGTATTGGACTTGACTGCCATTTAGCTAGCTCTCAGTATACAGACACGTTGAACACATCTGATATGTAGCTAGTACCGGGTATATGGACATTTTGGACTGAAATGCCATGTAGCTACCTCTTATTTTATGGACATTTTTGACTCATCTGCCATGTACCTAGTAACTTATATATAGAAAATTTGAACTACTCTGCCATGTAGCTAGCTATCAGTATATGGACACGTGAGACACATCTGCAATGTCTCTAGAAATCTGTATATTGGAATGTTGCACCACCCTGCCATGTAGCTAGCTCTCTGTATATGAACATATTGTACGTGTCTGCCATGTAGCTAGCTGTCAGTATACGGACATGTTGAAGTCATCTGCCATGTAGCTATAACTCTGTATATGGAAATGTTGCACTACTCTGCCATGTAGTTAGCTCTCAGTATATATTCAAGTTGAATTCATCTCCCTTGTAGCTAGAACTCTGTATATGGAAATGTTGCACTACCCTGCCGTGTAGCTAGCCCTCTATTTAGACATGTTGGATTCATCTGTCATGTAGCTAACTCTCTGTACATGGATATGTTGGACTGATCTGTCAGGTAGGTAGTTTTCAGTATATGGACACTTTGGACTCATCTGCCATGTAGCTTGAACTCTGTATATGGAAATGATACACTACTCTGACATGTATCTGTTGTTGTTGTTGTTGTTGTTGTCAGGTGCCATCGAGTTGGAACCGACTCATAGCGACCCCATGCACAGCAGAACGAAATAATGTCCGATCCTGGGCCAACCTCACTACCGCTGCCACACTTGAGTCCATCAATGATGCCACCTGGCCAATCCATCTCATTAGAGATCTTC
>NW_006409095.1:75015-77243 GCF_000296735.1 Chrysochloris asiatica
TGCCATGTAGCTAGCTCTCTGTATATGAACATATTGGACGTGTCTGCCACTTAGCTACATCTCAGTATATGGACACGTGGGACACATCTGCTATATAGCTAGAACTCTGTATATGGAAATGTTGCACTACTCTGCTATGTAGCTAAATCTCTGTATATAAATAAGTTGGACTCATTTGCCCTGTAGCTAGAACTCTGTATAAGGAAATATTGCACTACCCTGCCATGTAGCTAGCTCTCATTATATGGACATGTTGGACTCTTCTGCATGTAGCCAGTACCCTATATATGGACATGTTGGAATACTCTGCCATGTTGCTACCTCTCAGTACACGGACACGTTGGACACATCTACCATGTACCTAGTGCCCTGTATATGGAAATGTTGCACTACCCTGCCATGTATCTAGCTCTCTGTATATAGACAAGTTGGACTCATCTGCCTTGTATCTAGAACTCTGTATATGGAAATGTTACACTACCTTGACATTTAGCTAGCTCTCTGTATATGAACATATTGGACTTCTCTGACATGTAGCTAGCTCTCAGTATATGAACACTTGGTACTCATCTGCCATATAGCTAGAAATCTGTATATAAATGTTGCACTACTCTGCCATGTAGCTAGCTCTCTGTATATGGACATTTTGGACTAGTCTGCCATGTAGTTAGCTCTCTGTGCATGGATATTTTGGACTGATATGCCATGGAGGCAACTCTCAGTATATGGACATGATGGAAACATCTGCCATGTAGCTAGCTCTCAGTATAGGAACACTTTGGAATCATCTGCCAAGTAGCTTGGACTCTGTATATGGAAATGATGCACTACACTGACATGTAGCTAGCTCTCTGTATATGGATATATTGGACTCGTCTTACATGTAGCTAGCTCTCTGTGCATGGATATTTTGGACTTATATGACATGTAGATAGCTCTCAGTATATGGACATGTTGGAAACATCTCTCATATAGCTTAAACTCTGTATATGGAAATTTTGTACTACTCTGCCATGTACCTAGCTCTCTGTACATTGACATGTTGGACTGATCTGCTAAGTAGGTAGCTCTCTGTGTATGAACATATTAGACTTATCTGCCATGTAGCTAACTCTCAGTATATGGAAACGTTGGACACATCTGCCATGTAGCTAGAACTCTGTATATGGAAATGTTGCATTACCTTGTCATGTAGCTAGCTCTCTGTATAGGGACATTTTGGACTCGTCTTCCATGTAGCTAGAACTCTGTATTTGGAAATGTTTCACTAGACTGCCATGCAGCTAGCTCTCTCTATATGGACATTTTGGAGTCGTGTGACACGTAGCTCACTCTCTATACATGGATTTGTTGGCCTGATTTACCATGTAGCTAGTTCTCTGTATATGAACATATTGGACTTGTCTGCCATGTAGTTATCTCTCAGTATATGGACATGTTGTTCACATCTGCTGTGTAGCTAGTACCCTGTATATGGACATGTTGGACTGATCTGCCATGTAGCTAGTACCCTGTTTATGGTCATGTTGAACTACTCTGCCATGTAGCTAGCTCTCAGTATATGGACATGATGGGCTACTCTGCCATGTAGCTAGCTCTCAGTATATGGACATGTTGGACTACTCTGCAATGTAGCTAGTACCCTGTTTATGGACATGTTGAATTACTCTGCCATGTAGCTCACCCTCTGTATATGGATACGTTGGACACATCTGCCATGTAGCTAGAACTCTGTATATGTAAATGTTGCACTACCCTGCAATGTAGCTAGCTCTCTGTATATAGACAAGTTGGACTCATATGTCTTGTAGCTAGAACTCTGTATATGGAAATGTTGCACTACCCTGCCATGTACCTAGCTCTTTGTATATAGATATGTTGGATGCCTCTACCTTTTAGCTAGCCATCTAAATATACACATTCTGGACTCATCTGCCATGTAGCTAACTCTCAATATATGGAACTTTTGGATTCATCTGCCATGTTGCTAGTACTCTGTATATGGAAATGTTGCACTACCCTGCCATGTATCTAGCTCTCTGTATATGGACATTTTGGACTCATCTGCCATGTAGGTGGATCTCAGTATATGGACATGTTGGACCCCTCTGCGATGTAGCTAATACCCTGTATATGGACATGCTGTACTACTATGCCATGTAGCTAGTTCTCAGTATATGGACACGTTGGACACATCTGCCATGTAGCTAGAACTCTGTATATGGAAA
>NW_006409095.1:77653-87585 GCF_000296735.1 Chrysochloris asiatica
TTAGCTAGCTCTCTGTACATGGATATGTTGGACTGATCTGCCAAGTAGGTAGTTCTCTGTATATGAACATATTGGACTTGTCTGCCATCTTGAGAACTCTCAGTATTTGGATATGTTGGACTCATTAGCCAAGTAGCTAGTACTCTTTTTTTATGGACATGTTGGGATACTTTGTCATGTAGTTAGCTCTCAGTATATGAGCACTTTAGACTCATCTGCAATGTACCTTGAACTCTGTATATGGAAATGATGCACTACTCTGCCATGTAGCTAGCTCTCTTTATATAGACATGTTGTACTCATCTGCCATGTAGGTTGAACTCTGTATATGGAAATGATGCAGTATTCTGCCATGTAGCTAGCTCTCTGTATATAGACGTTTGACACCTCTACCTTGTAACTAGCCCTCTAAATATACACATGCTGGACTCATCTGCCATATAGCTAACTCTCAGTATATGGACATGTTGGACTCATCTGCCATGTTGCTAGTACTCTGTATATGGAAATGCTGCACTACCCTGCCATGTAGCTAGCTTTCTCTATATGGACATTTTGGACTCGTCTGCCATGTAGATAGATCTCTTTACTTTGATATTTTGGACTGATCTGCAAAGTAGGTAGCTCTATGAATCTGAACATATTTGACTTGTCTGCTATGTAGCTAGCTCTCAGTATATGGACACATTGGACACATCTGCCATGTAGCTAGAACTCTGTACATGGAAATGTCTCACTACCATGCTATGTCAAGTTGTATTCATCTGCCTTGTAGCTAGCTCTCTGTAAATGGATATGTTGGACTGATCTGCCAAGTAGGAAGCTCTCTGTAAATGAACATATTGGACTTGTCTGCTAGGTAGGTAGCTCTCAGTATATAGACATGTTGGACTCCTTTGCGATGTAGCTAGTACCCAGTATATGGACATGCTGTACTATAATGCGTTATAGCTAGCTTTCAGAACATGGACATGTTGGACACATCTGCCATGTAGTTACAACTCTCTATATGGAAACGCTACACTTCTCGGCCAAGGAGATAGCACTCTGTATATAGAAAAGTTGGACTAATCTGCCTTGTAGAAAGAACTCTGTATATAGAAATGATGTACAACCCTGTCATGTAGGTAGCTCTCTGTATGTGGTCATTTTGGACTTGTCTGCCATGTAGCTAGCTCTCTATACATGGATATTTTGTACTGATCTGCCCTGTAAGTAGCTCTCAGTATGTGGACACGTAGGACACATCTGCCATGTAGGTAGAACTCTGTATATGGAAATGTTGTACTACTCTGCCATGTAGCTAGCTCTCTGTATATAGACAAATTGGACTCATCTGCCTTGTAGCTAGAATGCTGTATATGGAAATGTGACACTACCCTGCCATGTAGCTAGCTCTCTATATAGGGATATTTTGGACTCATCTACCATGTAGCTAGAACTCTGTATTTTGAAATGTTTCACTAGACTGCCATGTGGCTAGCTCTCTCTTTATGGACATTTTGGGGTCGTATGACATATAGCTAGCTCTCTATACATGGATTTGTTTGGACTGAACTACCATGTAGCTATGTCTCTGTATATGGACATATTGGACTTGTCTGCAATGTAGTTAGCTCTCAGTTTATGGACATGTTAGACTAATCTTCCATGTAGCTGTTAACCTGTATATGGATATGTTGTACTGCTCTTACATGTAGATATCTCTCAGTATATGGACATGTTGGACTGATCTTCCATAGTTAGTACCCTGTATAAGGACATGGTGAACTACTCTGCCCTGTAGCTAGCTCTCAGTATATGGACATGTTGGACACATCTGCCATGTCACTAGAAATCTATGTATGGAAATGTTGCACTACTATGCCATGTAGCTAGCTCTCTGTATTTGATCATATTTGAATTGTCTGTCATATACCTAGCTCTCAGTATATGAAAATGTTGGACTCATCTGCCATGTAGCTATAACTCTGTATATGGAAATGTTGCACTACTCTGCCATGAAGCTAGTTCTATGTATATAGAAAAGTTGGACATATCTGCCTTGTAGCTAGAACTCTGTATATGGAAATGTTGCACTACCCTGATATGTAACTAGTTCTCTGTATATTGACATTTTGGACTCATCTGTCATGTAGCTAACACTCTGTACATGGATATGTTCGACTGATCTGCCAAGTAGGTTGCTCTCTATATATGAACATATTGGACTTGTCTGTCATGTAGCTAGCTCTCAGTATATGGACATGTTGGACTCATTAAACAGGTAGATAGTACACTGTATATGGATGTGTTGCGCTACTCTGCCATGAAGCTAGCTCTCAGTATATGGACAAGTTGGACACATCTGCCTTGTAGCTAGAACTCTGTATATGGAAATGTTGCACTACTCTGGCATGTAGCTAGCTCTCTGTATATAGACAAGTTGTACTCATCTGCTTTGTAGCAAGAACTCTGTATATGGAAATGTTGCACTACTCTGCCATGTAGGTAGTTCTCTGTACATGGATATTTTGGACTGATCTGCCAAGGAGGTAGCTCTCTGTATATGAACATATAGGTCTTGTCTGCCATGTAGCCAGCTCTTTTATATGGACATGTTGCACACATCTGCCATGTAGCTAGAACTCTGTATGTGGAAATGATGCCCTACTTTGTCATGTAGCTCGCTCTCTGTATATAGACAAGTTGGAGTCATCTGCCTTGTCGCTAGCTATCTGTATATGGATATGTTGGACTGATCTGTCAAGTTGGAAGCTCGCTGTAAATGAACACGTTGGACTGATCTGCCATGTAGCTAGCTCTCAGTTTATGGACATGTTAGACTAATCTTCCATGTAGCTATTAGCCGGTATATGGACATGTTGGACTACTCTTCCATGTAGATAGCTCTCAGTATATGGTCATATTGGACTGACCTTCAATGTAGGTAGTACCCGGTATACGGACATGTTCAACTACTCTGCCCTGTATCTAGCTCTCAGTATATGGACACGTTGGACACATCTGCCATGTAGCTAGAACTCTGTATATGGAAATGTTGCACTACAATGCCATGTAGCTAGCTCTCTGTATATGAACATATTTGACTTGTCTGCCATGTACCTAGCTCTCAGTATATGGACATGTTGGACTCGTCTGTCATGTAGCTAGAACACTGTATATGGAAATGTTGCACTACTCGGCCTTGTAGCTAGATCTATGTATATAGAAAAGTTTGACACATCTGCCTTGTAGCTAGAACTCTGTATATGGAAATGTTGCAGTACCTCTTATTAACTAGTTCTCTGTATATTGACAATTTGGACTTGTCTGCTATGTAGCTATCACGCTGTACATGGATATGTTCGACTGATCTGCCAAGTAGGTTGCTCTCTGTATATGAACATATTGGACTTGTCTGCCATGTAGCAAGCTCTCAGTATTTGGACATGTTGGACTCATTAGCCAGGTAGATAGAACCCTGTATATGGACATGTTGGACTGCTCTGCCATGTCGCTAGCTCTCAATATATGGACAAGTTGGACGCATCTGCCATGTAGCCAAAACTCTGTATATGGAAATGTTGCACTACCCTCCCATGTAGCTAGCTCTCTGTACATGAACATAAAGGATTTGTCTGCCATGTAGCTAGCTCTTAGAATATGGACATGTTGGACTCATTAGTCAGATAGATAGTACACTCTATATGGACATGTTGGTTGGACTGCTCTGCCATGTCGCTAGCTCTCAGTATATGGACACGTTGGACACGTCTGCCTTGTAGCTAGAACTCTGTATATGGAAATGTTGCACTACTCTGGCATGTAGCTAGCTCTCTGTATATAGACAAGTTGGACTCATCTGACTTTTAGCTAGAAATCTGTATATGCAAATGTTGCACTACTCTGACATGTACCTAGCTCTCTGTAAATGGACATGTTGGACTGATCTGCCAAGTAGGTAGCTCTATGTATATGAACATATAGGACTTGTCTGCCATTTAGCTAGCTCTCTGTATATGGACATGTTGGACACATCTGCCATGTAGCTGGAACTCTGTATATCGAAGTGATGCCCTACTCTGCCTTGTACCTAGCTCTCTGTATATAGATAAGTTGTAGCTGGAAGTCTGTATATGGAAATGTTTCATTACCCTGCTATGTAGCAAGCTCTCAGTATATGAACACTTTGGACTCATCTGCTATGTAGGTAGAACTCTGTATATGGAAATGATGCACTACTCTTCCACATAGCTAGTTCTCTGTATATGAACATTTTCGACTCGTCTGACATGTCGCTAGCTGTCTGTGCATGGATATTTTCAACTGATCTACCATGTAGTTAGCTCTCAGTATATGGACACGTTGGACACATCTGCCATGTAGCTAGAACTCTGTATATGGAAATGTTGCACTACCCTGCCATGCAGCTAGCTTTCTGTATATGAACATAATGGACTTGTCTGCCATGTAGCTAGCTCTCAGTGTATGGACATGTTGGACTCATCTGCCTTGTAGTTAGAACTCTGTATATGGAAATGTTGCACCACTCTGTCATGTAGATAGCTCTCTGTACATGGACATGTTGGACTTATCTGCCAAGTAGGTAGCTCTATGTATATGAACATATAGGACTTGTCTTCCATTTAGCTAGCTCTCTGTATATGGACATGTTGGACACATCTGTCATGTAGCTGGATCTTTGTATATCGAAATGATGCCCTACTCTGCCATGTAGCAAGCTCTCTGTATATAGACAATTTGGACTCATCTGCCTTGTAGCTCTAGCTTTGTATATGCAAATGTTGCACTACCCTGCCATGTAGCTAGCTCTCCGTACATGGATATGTTGGACTGATATGCCAAGTAGTCAGCTCACTTTATATGAACACATTGTACATGTCTACCATATAGCTAGCTCTCAGTATGTAGACATGATGGACTCATTAGCCAGGAATCTAATACCCTGTATATTGACATGTTGGACTACTCTGCCATGTAGCTAGCTCTCAATATATGGACACGCTGGACACATCTGCCCTGTAACTAGAACTCTGTATATGGAAATGTTGCACTACCCTGCCATGTAGCTAACTCTCTATATATGGACATTTTGGACTCGTCTGCCATGTAGCTAGCTCTCTATACATGGATATGTAGGACTGATTTGGCAAGCAGATTGCTCTCTCTATATGAACACATTGGACTTGTTTTCCATGAAGCTATCTCTGAGTACATGGACATGTTGGACTCATTAGCCAGGTGGCTAGTATTCTTTATATGGACATGTTGGACTACTCTTCCATGTAGCTAGCTCTCACTATATGAACATTTTGGACTCATCTGCCATGTAGCTTCCACTCTGTATATGGAAATGATGCACTATTCTGCTATGTAGCTAGCTCTCATTATATGGACATGTTGGACGCAATAGCCAGGTTGCTAGTACTCTTTATATGGACATGTTGGCTACTCTTCCATGTAACTAGCTCTCAGTATATGAACACTTTGGACTCATCTGCCATGTAGCTTGAAATCTGTACAAGGAAATGATGCACTACTCTGCCATGTAACTACCTCTCCGTATATGGACATTTTGGACTCGTCTGCGGTGTAGCTAGTTCTCTGTATACGGATATTTTGGACTTATCTGCCATGTAGGTAGATCTCAGTATATGGCCATGTTGGACAAATCTGCCTTGTAGCTAGAACTATGTATATGAAAATGTTGCTTTACCCTGCCATGTGGCTACCTCTCTGTATATGGACATTTTCGACTCATCTGACATGTAGCTAGCTCCCTGTGCATGCATATTTTGCACTGATCTGCCATCTGGGTAGATCTCAGTATGTGGACACGTTGGACACATCTGCCATGTAGCTAGATGTCTGTATATGGAAATGTTGCTCTACCCTGCCACGAAGCTAGCTCTCTGTATATGGAAATTTTAGACTCATCTTCCTTGTAGCTAGCTCTCAGTACATGGCTATGTTGGACTGATCTGTGAAGTCGGTAGCTCTCTGTATATGAACATATTGGACTGGTCTGTCATGTAGCTAGCTCTCAGTATATATGGACATGTTGGACTCATCTGCCATGTAGCTAGTACCCTGTATATGGACAAGTTGGATTACTCTTCTTTGTAGCTAGCTCTCATTATATGGACACGTTGGACACATCTGCCTTGCAGCTTGAACTCTGTATATGGAAATATTGCACTATCCTGCCATGTAGCTAGCTCTCTGTATATAGACACGTTGGACTCATCTGCCATGTAGCTAGAACTCTGTATATGGAAATTTTGCACTACGCTGGCATGTAGCTAGCTCTCTGTATATGGACATTTTGGACTCGTATGCTGTGTAGATAGCTCTCTGTACATGGATATTTTGGACTGATCTGCCTGTGAGTAGATTTCAGTATATGGACGTGTTGGACACATCTGCCATGTAGCTAGAACTCTGTATATGGACATTTTGGAAATGTCTGCGGTGTAGCTAGCTCTCTGTACATGGATAATTTGGACTTATCTGCCATGTAGGTAGATCTCAGTATATGAACATATTGGACACATCTGCCATGTAGCTAGAACCCTGTATATGGAAAAGTTACTTTACCCTGCCATGTAGCTACATCTCTGTATATGAACATATTGGACTTGTCTGCCATGTAGCTAGCTCTCAGTATACGGACACATTGGACACATCTTTCATATAGCTACAACCCTGAATATGGACATGTTGGACTACTCTACCATGTAGCTAGCTCTCAGTGTATGGACACGATGCACACAACTGCCATGTAGCTAGAACTCTGTTTATGGAAATGTTGCACTACTCTGCCATATAGCTAACTCTCTGTATATAAACAAGTTGGACTCTTCTGCCTTGTAGCTAGAACTCTGTATATGGAATTGTTGCACTACCCTGCCATGTGGCTAGCTGTCTGTACATGGACATTTTGGACTTGTTAGCCATGTAGCTACCTCTTTGTACATGGATATCTTGGACAGATCTGACAAGTTTGTAGCTCTCTGTATATGAACATATTGGACTTGTCTGCCATGTAGCTAGCTCTCAGTTTATGGACAAGTTGGACACATCTGCGATGTAGCTAGAACTCTGTATATGGAAATGTTGAACTTCTCTGCCCTGTACCTAGCTCTCTGTATATAGACAAGTTGGACTCATCTGCCATGTAGCTATTACTTTGTATAAGGAAATGTTGCACTACCCTGCCATGTGGCTAGCAGTCTGTATATGGATATTTTGGACTCGTCTGCCATGTAGCTAGCTCTCTGTAAATGGATATGTTGGACTGATCCTCCAAGTAGGTAGCTCTCTGTATATCATCATACTGGACTTGTCAGCCCTGTAGGTGGCTTTCAGTATACGGACACGTTGGACACATCTCCTATGTAGCTATTACCCTGAATATGGACATGTTGTACTGCTCTGCCATGTAGTTAGCTCTTAGTATATGGACATGTTGGGCACATGTGCCAAGTAGGTGGAACTCTGTATATGTATTTTTTGCAAAACTTTGCCATGTAGCTAACACTCTGTATATAGACAAGTTGAACTCATCTTCCTTGTAGCAATAACTCAGTATATGGAAATGTTGCACTACCCTGCCATGTAGCTAGCACTCTTTATATGGACATTTAGAACTCGTCTGCCATGTAGCTAGCTGTCTCTACATGGATATGTTGGACTGATCTGACAAGTATGTAGATCTCTGTATATGAACATATTGGACTTGTCTGCCATGTAGCTAGCTCTCATATGGACACATTGGACACATCTGCCATGTAGCTAGAATTTTGTATATGGAAATGCTGCACTACTCTGCAATATAGCTAGATCTCTATATATAGGCAAGTTGGACTCAACTGCCTTGTAGCTATTACTCAGTATATGGAAATGTTTAACTACCCTGCCATGTGGCTAGCTGTCTGTATATGGACAGTTTGGACTCGTCTGCCATGTAGCTAGCTCTCTGTACATGGATATGTTAGACTGATCTGCCAAGTAGGTATTTCTCTGTATATGAACATATTGGGCTTGTCTGCCCTGTAGGTGGCTCTCAGTATATGGAAACATTAGACCCATCTGTCATGTAGCTGCTACCCTGAATATGGACATGTAGGACTCCTCTGCATGTAGCTAGCTCTCTGTGTATGGACACGTTGAACACATCTGGCATGTAGCTAGAACTCTGTGTATGGAAATGTTGTATTTCTCTGCCATGTAACTAACTTTCTGTATATGAACACGTTGGACTCATCTGCCTTGTATCTAGGACTCTGTATATGGAAATGTTGCACTACCCTGCCATGTGGCTACCTCTCTGTAAATGATTATGTTGGACTAATCTGCTATGTAGGTAGCTCTCTGTATATGAACATACTGGAGTTTTCTGCCATAAGGGTGACTCTCAGTATTAGGACAAGTTGGACACATCTGCCATGTACCTAAAACTCTGTATAGGGAAATGTTGCACTACCCTGCTATGTGGCTAGCTCTCTGTATATGGACATTTTGGACTCGTCTGCCATGTAGCTGGTTCTCTGTACATGGATATGTTGGACTGATCTGCCAAGTAGGTAGCTCTCTATATAGGAACATATTGGACTTGTCTGCCCAGTAGGTGGCTCTATGTATATCGACACGTTGGACACATCTGCCATGTAGCTAGCATTCTGTATATGGAAATGTTGCACTACTCTGCCATGTAGCTAGCTCTCGGTATATAAACAAGTTGGACTCATCTGCCTTGTAGCTAGAACTCTGTATATGGAAATGTTGCAATGCCCTGCCATGTAGCTAGTTTTCTTTATATGGACATTTTGGGTTTGTCTGTCATATTTGTCTAGCTCTCCGTACATGGATATGTTGGACTGATCTGCCAAATAGTTAGGTCTCTGTATATGAATATATTGGACTTTTCTGCCCTGTAGGTGGCTCTCAGTATAGGGACACGTAAGATATGTCTGCCATGTAGCTAGAACTCTGTATATGGAAATGTTGCACTACTCTACCCTGTAGCTAACTGTCTGTATATAAAAAAGTTGGACACATCTGCCTTGTAATTAGAACTCAGTATATGGAAATGTTGCACTACCCTGCCATGTGGCTAGCTCTCGATACATGGACATTTTGGACTCGTCTGCCATGTAGCTAGTTCTCTGTAAATGGATACATTGGACTGATCCTCCAAGTAGGTAGCTCTCTGTATATGAACATATTGGAGTTGTCTGCCCTATAGGTGGCTTTCAGTATATGGACACGTTCGACACATCTGCCATGTAGTTATTACCCTGAATATATACATGTTGGAATACTCTGCCATGTAGCTAGCTCTTAGTATATGGACACGTTGGATACATGTGCCAAGTACTTGGAACTCTGAATATGGAAATTTTGCACTACTTTGTCATGTAGCTAACTCCCTGTATATAGACAAGTTGGACTCATCTGCCTTGTAGCAAGAACTCTGTATATGGAAATGTTGCACTACCCTGCCATGTAGCTAACACTCTTTACATGTAAATTTGGGACTCTTCTGCCATGTAGCTAGCTGTCTGTACATGGATAGGTTGTACTGATTGGACATGTATATAGATCTCTATATGAACATATTGGACTTGTCTGCCATGTACCTAGCTATCAGTATATGGACCTGTTGCACTACTCTGCCATGTAGCTAGCTCTCTGTATATAGACAAGTTGGACTCATCTGCCTTATAGCTAGAACTCTGTATATGGAAATGTTGCACTACCCTGCCATATAGCTAGCACTCTTTATATGGACATTTAGGACTTGTCTGCCATGTAGCTAGCTGTCTATACATGGTTATGTTGGACTGATCTGACAAGTATGTAGCTATCAGTATATGAACATATTGGACTTGTCTGCCATGTAGCTAGCTCTCAGTATATGGACACGT
>NW_006409095.1:87685-98515 GCF_000296735.1 Chrysochloris asiatica
GATCTGACAAGTATGTAGCTATCAGTATATGAACATATTGGACTTGTCTGCCATGTAGCTAGCTCTCAGTATATGGACACGTTGGAAACATCTGCCATGTAGTTATGACCCTGAATATGGACATTTTGGACTACTTTGTCATGTAACTAGCTCTCAGTATATGGACACGTTGGACACATCTGCCATGCAGCTAGAACACTGTATATGGAAATGTTGCACTACCCTGGCCTGTAGTTAGACCTCTATATATAGACAAGTTAGACTCATCTGCCTTGTAGCTAGAAATCTGTATATGCAAATGTTGCACTACACTGTCACGTAGCTAGCTTTTTGTATATGGACGTTTTGGACTCGTCTGCCATGTAGCCTGCTCTCTGTTCCTGGATATGTTGGACTGATCTGACAAGTATGTAGCTCTCTGTATATGAACATATTGGATTTCTCTGCCCTATAGTTGTCTGTAAGTATATGGACACGTTGGACACATCTGCCATGTAGCTACTACCCTGAATATGTGCATGTTATAGTCCTCTAACTTGTAGCTAACTCTCAGTATATGGACACATTGAACACATCTGCCATGTAGCTAGCATTCTGTATATGGAAATGTTGCACTACTCTGCCTTGTAGCTAGCTCTCTGTATATAAACAAGTTGGACTCATCTGCATTGTAGCTAGAACACTGTATATGGAAATGTTACACTACCCTGCCATGTGGATATCTCTTTGTATATGAACAGTTTGGACTTGTCTGCCATGTATCTATCTCTCTATGCACGGATACGTTGGACTCCTCTGCCATGTAGGTAGCATCCTGTACATGAACATATTGGACTTGTCTTCCATGTAGCTAGCTCTCTGTATATGGGCATGTTGGACTCAACAGGCATGTAGTCAGCTCTTTCTGTATGAACATGTTGGACTCATCTTCCTTGTAGCTAGTCCTCTATATATACACATGTTGGACATATCTGTCATGTACCTAACTCTCAGTATATTGACATGTTGGATTCATCTGCCATGTTGCTAGTACTTTCTATATGGGCATGTTGGACAACTCTGCCTTGCAGCTAGCTCTCAGTAAAGGACACGTTGGACTCATCTGACATGAAGCTAGAGCTCTGAATATGGAATTTTGCACTACACTGCTATGTATGCAACTCTCTGTATATGAATATATAGGACTTATCTGCCATGCAGGTAGCTCTCTATATTATCATGTTCGACTCATCTGTTGTAGATAGTCCCCTATAAATACACATGTTGTACTCATCTGCCATATAGCTAGCTCTCACCTTATCGACATGTGGTACAAATCTACCATGTAGTTAGTACCCTTTATACGGACATGTTGAACTACTCTGTCATGTAGCTAGTTCTCAGTATATGAACAAGTTGGACTCATTTGCCTTGTAGCTAGAAATCTGTATGTGGAAATGTTGCACAACGCTGCCATTTACCTAGTTCTCTGTATATGGACATTTTATACTTGTCTGCCAGGTAGTATATATGTTGGACTCATCTGACAAGTAGGTAGCTCTCAATATATGGACATGTTGGACACATTGACTGCCATGTAGCTAGCTCTCAGTATATGGACATGTTGGAATCATTAGCCAGGTAGCTAAAACTGTTTATATGCACATGTTGGACTACTCTGCCATGTAGCTAGCATCCAATATATGAACAGTTTGGACTCATCTACCAAGTAGCTTGAACTCTGTATATGGAAATGATGCACTCTTCTGCCATGTACTTAGCTCTTTGTATATGGACAGTTTGGACGCCTCTGACTTGTGGCTAGCACTCTGTGTATGGATATTTTGGAATGATCTGACATGTAGTTAGCTCTCAGTATATGGATACGTTGGACACATCTGCCATGTAGTTAAAACTCTGTATATGGAAATGTTGCACTACCCTGCCATGTGGCTAGTTTTCTATATATAGACAAGTAGGACTCATCTGACTTGTAGCTAGAACTCTGTAAATGGTAATGTTGCACTACCCTGCCATGTAGTTAGATATCTATATATAGACAAGTTGGACTCATCTGCTTATAACTAAAACTCTGTATATGGAAATGTTGTACTACCCTGTCATGTGGCTAGCTCTCTGTATATGGACATTTTGGACTTGTCTGCCATGTAGCTAGCTATCAATACATGGACATCTTGGACTCATCTGCCATGTAGCTAATACCCTGTATATGGACATGTGGTCGTGCTCTGCCATGTAGCTAGCTCTCATTATATGGACACGTTGGACACATATGCCATGTAGGTAGAATTCTGTATATGGAAGTGTTGCACTACTCTACCATGTAGCTAGCTCTCTTTAATGGAGATTTTTGACTCCTCTGCCATGTAGTTTGCTCTCTGTACATGGATATGTTGGACAGAACTTTCAGGTATGTAGGTACCTGTTTATGAATATACTGTACTTTTCTGCCTTGTAGCTAGCTCTCTGTATATGGATATGTTGGACTCATCTGCCATGTAGCTAGCTCACTGTATATGGACATTTTGACTCCTCTGCCATGTAGTTTGCTCTCTGTACATGGATATGTTGGACAGAACTTTCAGGTATGTAGGTACCTGTTTATGAATATACTGTACTTTTCTGCCTTGTAGCTAGCTCTCTGTATATGGATATGTTGGACTCATCTGCCATGTAGCTAGTAGCCTAAATATGGACATGTTGGACTACTCTGCCATGTAGGTAGCTCTCAGTATATGGACATGTTGGACACATCTGCCATGTACCTAGAACTCTGTATAAGGAAATGTTGCACTACCGTGCCATGGGGCTAGCTTTCTGTATATGAACATATTGGACTCGTCTGCTATGTAGCTAGCTCTCTGTACATGAATGTGATGGACTGATCAGCCAAGTAGGGAGCTCTCTTTATAGGAACATATTGGAATTGTCTGCCATGTAGCTAGCTCTCTGTATATGGATACATTGGACACATCTGCCATGTAACTAGAGCATTGTATATGGTAATGTTGCACTATCCTGCCATGTAGCTAGCTCTCTGTATATGGGCATTGTGGAATATTCTGACATGTAGCTAGCTCTCTGGATATGGATATGTAGGGTTGATATGCCAAGAAGGTAGCTCTCAGTATTTGAGCATGTTGGACTTGTCTGCCATGTAGCTAGCTCTCAGTATATGGAAACGTTGTACATATCTGCCAAGTAATTAGAACTCTGAATATGGACATATTGGAGTACTCTGCCATGTATCTAGCTATCTGTATATAGACTATTTGGACTCATCTGCCTTGTACCTAGAACTCTGTATATAGAAATGTTGACCCACCTTACTTGTAGTCAGCTCACTGTATAGGGAAATTATTGACTCTTCTTCCATGTAGCTAGCTCTCTGTACATGGATATGTTGGAAGTATCTGCCAAGTAGGTAGCTCTCAGTATATGTCCATGTTGGACTTGTTTGCCATGTAGCAAGCTCTCAGTATATGGACACGTTGGACACATCTGCCATGTAACTAGAACTCTGTATATGGAAATGTTGCTTTGCACTGCCATGTAGCTAGTTCTCGGTATATAGACAAGTTGGACTCATCAGCCTTGTAGCTAGAACTCTGTATATGGAAATGTTGAACTTCCCTTCCATGTAGCTAGTATCTGTATATGGACATTTAGGACTCATCTGCCATGTAGTAAACACTCTGTACATGGATATGTTGGACTGACCTGCCAAGTAGGTATCTCTCTGTATATGAACATATTGGACTTGTCTGCCCTGTAAGTGGCTCTCCGTATATGGACACATTTGAACCATGTGCCATGTAGTAAGTACTCTGAATATGGACATGTTGCACTACTCTGTCATGTAGCAAACTCTCTGTATAAAGAAAAGTTGGACTCATCTGCCTTGTAGCTAGAAATCTGTATATGGAAATGTTGCACTATCCTGCCATGTGGCTAGCTCTCTGTGTATGTATATTTTGGACTAGTCTGCCAATTATCTAGCTCTCTCTACATGGATGTTTTGGACTAATCTGCCCTGTAGGGGGTTCTCAGTATGTGGACACGTTGGACACTCTGCCTTGTAGCTACTACCCTGAATATGGACAAGTTGAACTACTCTGCCATGTAGCTAGCTCTCAGTATATGGACACGTTGGACACATCTGCTATGTAGCTAGATCACTGTATATGGAAATGTTGCACTACGTTCCCATGTAGTTACCTCTTGTATATAGACAAGTTGGAATAATTTGCCTTGTAGCTAGAACTCTGTATATGGAAATGTTGCATTACCCTGCCATGTAGCTAGCTCTCTGTGTATGGACATTTTGGACTTGTCTGCCAAGTAGCTAGCTCTCAGTAAATAGACATGTTGGGTTCCTCTCTGATGTAGCTAGTACCCTGTATATGGACATGTTGTACTACTCTGCCATGTAGTTAGATCTCAGTATATGGACACATTGGACACATCTGCCATGAAGCTAGAATTCTGTAAATAGAAATTCTGCACTTTTCTGCCATGTAGCTAGCTCTCTGTATATAGACAAGTTGGACTAATCTGCCTTGTAGTATATAGAAACGTTGCACTACCCTGCCATGTAGGTAGCTCTCTATATGGATATTTTAGACTCGTCTGCCATGTAGTTAGCTTTCTGTACATGGATATGTTAGATTGATATTTCAATTACCTATCTCTCTGTATATGAACATATTGGACTTGTCTGCCATGTAGTTAGCTCTCATTAAATAGACATGGTGGACCCCTCTGTAATGTAGCTCATACGCTGTATATGGACATGTTGTACTACCCTACCATTTAGCTAGCTCTAAGTATATGGACATTTTGGACTAGTTTGCCATGTAGTTAGCTATCTGTACATGGATATAATGGACTTATCTGTCAGGTACATAGCTCTCTGTATTTGAACATATTGGACTTGTCTGCCACGTAGCTAGATCTCAGTTTAAGGAAACGTTGTACACATCTACCATGTAGCTAGAATTCTGAGTATGGAAATGCTGCCCTACCTTACCATGATGGTAGCTCTCTGTATATGGAAATTTTTGACTCTTCTGCCATGTAGCTAACTCTCTGTACATGAATATGTTGAACTGATCTATGAAGTAGGTAGCTCTCAGTATATCAACATATTTGACTTGTCTGCCATATAGCAAGCTTTCAGTATATGGACACATTGGACACATCTACAGTGTAGCTAGAACTCTATATATGGAAATGTTGCTCTACACTGCCATGTAGCTAACTCTCTGTATATAGACAAGTTGGACTCATCTGCCTTGTAGCTAAAACTCTGTATATGGAAATGTTGAACTACCCTGCCATGTATATGGACATTTTGGACTTGTCTGCCATGTAGTTACCTCTCTGTACATGGATATGTTGGATTGATCTGCCAAGTATCTAGCTCTCTGTATATGAACATATTGTACTTGTCTGCTCTGTAGCACACTCTCAGTATGTGGACACCTTGGACACATCTGCCATGCAGCTAGAACTCAGTATATGGAAATGTTACACTACGAAGACATATAGCTAGCTCTCAGTATATGGACACGTTGGACACATCTTCTGTGTAGATAGATCTCTGTATATGGAAGTGTTGCACTACTCTGTCATGTAGCTAGCTCTTGGTATATAGACAAGTTGGAATAATTTGCCTTGTAGCTAGAACTCTGTATATGGAAATGTTGCAGTACCCTGCCATGTAGCTAGCTTTCAGTAAATGGACATTTTGCACTCGTGTGCCATGTAGCTAGCTCTCTGTACATGGATATGTTGCATTTATCTGACAAGTAGGTAGCTCTCTGTATGTGAACATATTGGACTTGTCTGCCATGTAGCTAGGACTCAGTATATGACATATTGGAACTCCTCTGTGATGTAGCTAGTACCCTGTATATGGAAATGTTGCACTACTCTACCATGTAGCTAGCTCTCTGTAGATAGACAAGTTGGACTCATCTGCCTTGGAGCTAGCTCTCTGTATGTGGACATTATGGAATCGTCTGCCATGTAGCTAGCTCTCTCTACATGGATATGTTGGACTGATCTGCCAAGTAGGTAGCTCCCTGTATATGATCATATTGAACTTGTTTGCCATGTGGATGTGTCTCAGGATATAGACAAGTTTGACACATCTGCCATGTAGCTAGTACCCTGAATATGGACATGTTGGAATTACTCTGCCACATAGCTAGCTTTCAGTATATAGACACCTTGGACACATCTGCTATGTAGCTAGAACTCTGTATGTGGAAATGTTCCACTACTCTTCCATGTAGCTATCTATCTCTACATGGACGTGTTGGACTGATCTGCCAAGTAGTTTGGTCTCTGTATATGAATATATTGGACTTGTCTGCCATGTAGGTGTTTCTCAGTATATGAACACCATTGACACATCTGCCATGTAGTTAGAACTCAGTATATGGAAATGTTACACTAACCTGCCATGTGGCTAGCTCTCTATATATGGACATTTTGGCATCGTCTGCCATGTACCTAGATCTCTGTACATGGGTTTGTTGCTCTGATCTGCCAAGTAGGTAGCTCTCTGTATATAATCATATTGGACTTGTTTGCCATGTGGGTGACTCTCAGTATTTTTCAAGTTGGACACATCTGCCATGTAGCTGATATCCTGGATATGGACATGTTGGACTACCGTGAGATGTAGCTAGCTCTCAGATTGTAGACACGTTGGACACATCAGTCATGTAGCTAGAACTCTGTATTTGGAAATGTTGCACTACTCTTCCTTGTATCTAGCTCTATGTATATAAACAAGTTGGACTCATCTGCCTTGTAGCTAGAATTCTGTATATGGAAATGTTGCACTACCCTGCCATGTAGCTAGCCCTCTGTATATGAACATATTGGACTTGACTGCCATGCAGGTGGCTGTCAGTATATGGACATGTTGGACTACTCTGCCATGTAGCTAGCTCTCTGTATATGGACACGTTGGACACATTTGCCATGTACTTAGAACTCTATATATGGGAATGTTGCATTACTCTGCCATGTAGCTAGCTCTCTTTATATAGACAAGTTGTACTCTTCTACCTTGTAGCTAGAACTCATTATATGGAAATGTTGCACTACCTTGCCATGTAGCTGGCACTCTGTATATGGACATTTTGGACGCGTATATCATGTAGCTAGCTCTGTGTACATGGATATATTGGATTGATCTGCCAAGTAGGTAGCTCTCTGTATATGAACATATTGGACTTGTCTGCCATGAAGGTGACTCTTAGTTTATGGACACTTTAGACACATCTGCCATGTAGCTAGTACCCTGAATAAGCACATGTTGGACTACTTGACCATGTAGCTAGCTCTCAGTACATAAAGACGTCAGACACTTCTGCCATGTAGCTAGAACTCTTTATATGGAAATGTTGCACTTCTCTGCCATGTAGCTAGCTAACTCTCTGTATATGGTAAAGTTGGTCTCATCTGCCTTGTAGCTAGAACTCTGTATATGGAAATGTTGCACTTCCCTGCCATGTAGCTTGCTGTTTATATATGGACATTTTGGATTCATCTGCCATGTGGCTAGAACTTTTATAAGGTAATCTTCCACTATTCTGCCATGTACCTAGCTCTCTACAGATAGACAAGTTGGAATCATCTGCCTTGAAGCTAGAACACTGTATATGGAATTGTTGCACTACCCTGTCATGTAGCGAGCTCTCTGTATATGGACATTTTGTACTTGTCTGCCATACAGGTAGCTCTCTGTTAGTGAATATGTAGGACTGATCTGCCAAGTAGATAGCTCTCTGTATATGAACATATTGAAATTGTCTGTCATGTAGGTGGCTCTCAGTATTTGGACATGTTGGACTCATCTGCCATGTAGCCAGCTCTCTGTGTATGAACATGTTGGACTCATCTGCCTTCTAGCTAGTCCTATATATGTACACATGTAGGACTCATCTGTCATTTAGCTAACTTTCAGTATGTGGACATGTTGGACTATTATGTCATGCAGCTAGCTGTTAGTATATGGACACGTTGGACACATCTGCCATGTGGCTAGAACTCTGTATATGGAAATGTTGCACTACTCTGCCATGTACCTAGCTCTCTATAGATAGACAAGTTGGATTCATTTTCCTTGTAGCTAGAACTCTGTATGTGGAAATGCTGCACTACTCTGCCATGTAGCTAACACTCTGTATATAGACAAGTTGGACTAATCTGCCTTATAGATAGAACTCTGTATTTAGAAATGTTGCACTACCCTACCTTGTAGTTAGATCTCTGTATATGGACATTTTGGACTGGTCTGCCATGTAGCTCGCTCTCTGTACGTGGATATTTTGGACTGATCTGACATGTAGGTAGCTCTCTGTTTATGAATGTATTGGATTTGTCTGCCATTTCAGTGGTTCTCCATATATGGACAGGCTGGACACCTCTGTCATGTAGCTAGAACCCTGAATATGAACATGTTAGACAACTCTGCCAGGTAGCTTGGTCTCAGTATATGGATATGCTGGACACATCTGCCATATAGCTAGAAGTCTGTATACAGAAATGTTGCACTGCTTAGCCATGTAGTGAGCTGTCTGTGTATGGACATTTTGGATACGTCTGCCATATATCTAGTTTTCTGTACATGGGTATGTTGGACTAATCTGCTAATTAGGTAGCTCTCTGTATATGAACATAATGGAATTGTCTGCCATGTAGGTGGCTCTCAATATATGGACACGTTGGACACATCTGCCCTGTAGTTAGTATCTGAATATGGACATGTTGGACTACAAGGCCATGTTGCTAGCTCTCAGAAAATGGGCACGATGGAAACATCTGATATGCAGCTAGATCTCTGTATATGGAAATGTTGCAATACTCGGTCATGTAGCTAACTCTCTGTATATAGACCAGTTGAACTCATCTGCTTGTAGCTAAAACTCTGTATATGGAAATAATGCACTACCCTGTCATATTGCTTGCTCTCTGTATATGGACATTTTGGACTGGTCTGCCATGTAGCTATCTCTCTGTACTGGATATGTTGGACTAATCTGCCAAGTCAGTAGCTCTCTGTATATGAACATATTGGACTTTTCTGCCATGTAGGTAGCTCTCAATATACGGACATGTTGGACACATCTGCCATGTGGCTACAACTCTGTATATGGAAATGTTGCACTACACTGCCATGTTCCTAGCTCTCTATAGATAGACAAGACGGACTCATCTGCCTTGTAGCTAGAACTCTGTATATGGAAATGTTGGGCTTTCCTGCCATGTAGCTGGCTCTCTGTATATGGACATGTTGTACTCGTCTGCCATGTAGCTAGTTCTATGTACATGGATATGTTGTACTGATCTGCCAAGTACATAGCTCTCTGTAGATGAACATATTGGACTTGTCCGCCATGTAGCTAACTCTCAGTATATGGACATGTTGAACTCATTTGCCATACAGCAAGTACCCTGTGTATGGACATGTTGGACTACTCTGCCTTGTAGCTAGCTCTCAGTATATGTACACCTTGGACACTTCTGCCATGTAGCTAGATCTATGTATATGGAAATGTTGCACTACTCTACCATGTAGCTAGCTCTTTGTAGATAGACAAGTTGGACTCATCTTCCTTGCAGCTAGCTGTCTGTATATGGACATCTTGGACTTCTTTGCCATGTAGCTAGCTGTCTGTCCATGGACATATTGGACTGATCTGCAAAGGAGGTAACTCTGTATATATGAACATATTGGACTTGTCTGCCATGTAGGTGACTTTCAGTATATGGACATGATGGACACAGCTGCCATGTAGCTAGTACTCTGAATATGGACATTTTGGACTACTCTGACATGTAGCTAGCTCTCAGTATATGAACACGTTGGACACAACTTCCATGTAGCTAGTACTCTGTATATGGAAATGTTGCACTACTCTGACATATAGCTAGCTCTCTGTATATGGACATTTTGGAATCTTCTGCCATGTAGCTGGCTCTCTGTACATGTATATGTTGGAGTGATATGCCAAATAGGTACCTTTGTGTATATGATCATATTGGACTTGTCTGCCATTTGGGTGGCTCTCAATGTACGGACATGTTGGACTCATCTGCCATGTAGACATTACCCTGAATTTGGACATGTTGGACTACTCTGCCATGTAGCTAGCTCTCAGTATATGGAAACATTGGACACACCTGCCATGTACCTAGAACTGTGTATATGGAAATGTTGCACTTCTCTGCCATGTACCCAGCTCTCTGTATATAGAGAAGTTGGACTCATCTGCCTTGTAGCTAGAACTCTGTATACGGAAATGTTGCATTAGTCTGCTTTGTAGCTAGCTCTCTGTATATGTACATTTTGGACTCGTCTGCCATGTAGCTAGCTCTCTGTACATGGATATGTTACAATGATCTGCGAAGTAGGTAGTTCCCTGTATATGAACATATTGGACTTGTCTGCCATGTAGGTGGCTTTCAGTATATGGACACCTTGGACACATCTGCCATGTAGCTACTACCCAGAATATGGACATATTGGACTACTCTGTCATGTAGCTAGCTCTCAGTATATGGACAAGTTGGACACATCTGCCATGTAGCTAGAAGTCTGTATATGGAAATGTTGCACTACCCTGCCATCTAGCTAGCTCTCTTTATGGACATTTTACATTTGTCTACCATGTAGCTAGCTCTCTGTACATGGATATGTTTGACTGATCTGCCATGTAGGTAACTCTCTGTTTATGAACATATTGGACTTGTCTGCCATGTAGCTAGCACTCATTATATGGACACATTGGACACATCTGCCATGTAGAT
>NW_006409095.1:98875-102839 GCF_000296735.1 Chrysochloris asiatica
TGTAGCTAGCTCTCAGTATATGGACATGTTGGACACATCTGCCTTGTAGCTAGAACTCTGTATATGGAAATGTTGCACTACCCTGCCATGTTGAAATCTATCTGTATATGAACATATTGAACTTGTCTTCCATTTATATAGCTCTCTGTATATGGACATGTAGGACTCAACTGTCATGTAGCTAGAACTCTATATATGTAAATGATGCACTACTCTGCCATGTAGCTAGTTCTCTGTATATCAACAAGTTAGACACATCTGCCTTGTTGCTATAACTCTGTATTTTGTAATGTTGCACTACCCTGCCATGTAGCTAGCCCTCTAGCTATGGACATTTTGGACTAGTCAGCCATGTACCTAGCTCTCTGCACATGTATATGTTGGACTAATCTTCCAAGTAGGAAGCTGTTTGGATATAAACATTTTGGACTTCTCTGCCATGTAGCTAGCTCTCTGTACATGAATATGTTGGACTGATCTGACAAGTATGTAGCTCTCTGTATATGAACATGTTGGACTTGCCTGCCATATAGTTAGCTCTCATTATATGGACACGTTGGACACATCTGCCATGTAGCTAGAAATTGTATATGGAAATGTTGCACTACTCTGGCATGTAGGTAGCTCTCTGTATATAGACAAGTTGGACTTATCTGCCTTGTAGCTAGAACTTTGCATATCGAAATGTTGCACTACCCTGCCATGTAGATAACTTTCTGTATATGTACATTTTGGACTTGTCTGCCATGTAGCTAGCTCTCTGTACAAGGATATGTTGGACTGATCTGACAAATAGGTAGCTCTCTTTATGTGAACATATTGGACTTGTCTGCCTTCTTGCTAGCTCTCTGTATATGGACATGTTGGATAAATTAGCCAGGTAGCTAGTACTCTTTATATGGAAATGTTGGACTACTCTGCCATGTAGCATGCTCTCTGTATATAGACAAGTTGGATCCATCTGCCTTGTAGCTAGAACTCTGTATATGGAAATGTTGCACTACTCTGCCATGTAGCTAGCTCTCAGAATATGAACATTTTGTACTCATCTGCCATGTAGCTTGAACTCTTTATATGGAAATATTGCAGTACTTTCCCATGTAGCTAGCTGTCTATATATGGACATTTTGGATTTGTCTGAAATGTAGCTAGCTTTCAGTATATGGAGATACTGGACTCATCTGCCATGTACTGAGTACCCTGTATATGGATATGTTGGCCTACTCTGCCATGTAGCTAGCTCTCAGTATATGAACACGTTGGACACATCTGTCATGTAGGTAGATCTCTGAATATGGAAATGTTGCACTACTCAGCCATGTAGCTTGCTCTCTGTATATAGACAAGTTAGATTCATCTGCTTTGTAGCTAGAACTCTGTATGTGGAAATGTTGCACTACCATGCCATTTGGTTAGCTCATTGTATATAGACAATTTGCGGTCATCTGCCTTGTAGCTAGCTCTCTGTACATGGATATGTTGGGGTGATCTGCCAAGTAGGTAGCTCTCACTATATGAACATATTGGACTTGTCTGCCATGTACCTAGCTCTAATTATATGGACATGTTGGACTCCTCTGCGATGTAGCTAGTACGCAGTATATGGACATGTTGTACTACTCTGCCATGTAGCTAGCTCTCAGTATAGGCACATGTTGGACACATCTGCCATGTAGCTAGAACTCTGTATATGGAAATGGTGCACTACTCTACTATGTAGCTAGCTCTCTTTATATAGACAAGTTGGACTAATCTGCCTTGTAGATAGAACTCTGTATATAGAAATGTTGCACTACCCTGCCATGTAGGTAGCTCTCTGTAATTGGACTTTGTGGACTCATCTGTCATGTAGCTATCTCTCTGTACATGGATATTTTGGAATGATCTGCCATATAGGTAGCTCTCAGTATTTGGACACGAAGGACACACCAGCCATGTAGGTAGAACACTGTAGATGGAAATGTTGCACTACAATGACACGTAGCTAGCTCTCTTTATATAGACAATTTGGACTAATATGCCTTGTAGATCGAACTCTGTATATAGAAATGTTGCACTACCCTGCCATGTAGCTATCTCCCTTAATATGGAGATTTTGTACTTGTCTGCCATGTAGCTAGTTCTCTGTATATGAATATGTTGGACTGATCTGCCAAGTAGGTAACTATCTGTTTATGAACATACTGGACTTTTCTGCCTTGTAGCTAGCTATCTGAATATGGTCATGTTGGACTCATCTGCTGTGTAGCTAGTATACAAGTAGATAGCTCTCTGTATAAGATTATATTGTACTTGTCTGCCCTGTAAGTGGTTCTCTGTATACGGACACATTGGACACATATGCCATGTAGCTACTACCCTGAATATGGACATGTTGGACTACTCTGCCATGTAGCTAGCTCTCAGTACATGGACACGTTGGATACAACTGTCATGTACCTAGATCTCTGAATATGGAAATGTTGCACTACAGTGCCATATAGTTAGATCTCTATCTATAGAGAAGTTGGACTCATCTGCCTTGTAGCAACAACATAGTATATGGAAATATTCCATTACTCTGCCATGTACCTAGCTCTCTGTATATGGACATTTTGGACTCATTTGCCATGGAGCTAGCTCTCTGTACATGGATATGTTGGACTGATCTGCCCAGTAGGTAACTCTCTGTATATTAACATATTGTAATTGTCTGCCATGTAGCTAGCTCTTAGTATATGGAAACGTTGTACAAATCTGCCATGAAGGTAGAACTCTGAATATGGACATGTTGGATTACTCTGCCATGTAGCTAGCTCTCTGTATATAGACAATTTGGACTCATCTACCTTGTAGCTAGAACTCTTTATATGGAAATGTTGCCCTATCTTGCCATGTAGCTAGCTCTCTGTACATGGATATGTTGGACCGATCTGCCAAGTAGGTAGCTCCCTGCATATGAACATATTTGACTTGTCTGCCATGCAGGTGGCTCTCAGTATATGGACAAGTTGGACACACCTACCATGTAACTAGTAACCTGAATATGGATATATTGGACTACTCTACCATGTGTCTAGCTCTCAGTATATGGCCACCATGGAAACATCTGCCATGTAGCTAGAAATCTGTATATGGAAATGTTGCACAACTCTGCCATGTAGCTAGCTGTCTGTGTATAGACAAGTTGGACTCATCTGCCTTGTAGCTAGAAATTTGTATATGGAAATGTTGCACTACCCTGCCATCTGGCTAGCTCTCTGTATATGGACATTTGGACTCTTCAGCCATGTAGCTAGCTCTCTGTACGTGGATATGATGGACTGATCTGACAAGTATGTAGCTCTCTGTATATGGAAATATTGGATTTGTCTGTGATGTAGGTAGCTCTCAGTATATGAACACCATTGACACATCTGCCATGTAGCTAGAACTCTGAATATGGAAATGTTGCACTACTCTGCGTTGTAGCTAGCTCCCTGTACATGGATATGTTCGACTGATCTGACAAGTATTTAGCTCTCTTTATATGAACATATAAGATATGTGTTTCATGTAGGAAGCTCTCAGTATATGAACACTATTTACACAACTGCCATGTAGCTAGAAATCAGTATTGGGAAATGTTGCACTACCCTGCCATGTAGCCAGCTCTCTGTACATGGTCATTTTGAAATCCTCTAGCATGTAGCTAGCTCTCTGTACATGGATATGTTGGACTGATCTGACAAGTAGGTAGCTCTCTGTATATGAACATATTGGATATGTCTTCCATGTAGGAAGCTCTCAGTATATGAATACAGTTGACACATCTGCCATGAAGCTAGAATTCAGTATTGGGAAATGTTGCACTACCCTGCCTTGTGGGTAGCTCTCTGTATATGGCATTTTGGACTTGTCTGCCATGTAGCTAGCTCTCTGTACATGGATATGTTGGACTGATCTGCCCAGTAGGTAGCTCCCTGTATATGAACATATTGGACTT
>NW_006409095.1:103114-109788 GCF_000296735.1 Chrysochloris asiatica
ATATGGACATTTTGGACTCATCTGCCATGTAGCTAGCTCTTTGTATATGGATATGTTGGACTGATCTGCCAAGTAGGTAGCTCTCTGTATATAGACACGTTGGTCACATCTGCCTTGTAGCTAGACCTCTATATATGGAAATGTTGCACTACTCTGACTTGTAGCTAGCTCTCTGTATAGGAACATATTGAACTTGTCTGTCATGTAGCTAGCTCTCAGTATATGGACATGTTGGACTCATCTGCCATGTAGCTAGTACCTGTATATGGACATGTTGTACTACTCTGCCATGTAGCTAGCTCTCAGTATACAGACACGTTGGAATCGTCTGCCATGTAGCTAGAACTCTTTATATGGAAATGTTGCACTACTCTGCCATATAGTTAGCTCTCTGTATAGGAACATATTGAACTTCTCTGCCATGTAGCTAGCAGTCAGTATACGGACATGTTGTACTCATCTGCCATGTAGCTAGTACTCTTTATACGGATCTGTTGCACTACTGTGTCATGTAGCTAGCTCTCAGTATATGAACACTGTGAACTCATCTGCCATTTAGCTTGAACTCTGTATATGGAAATGATGCACTGTGCTGCTATTTAGCTAGCCCTCTGTGCATAGACAAGTTGTATTCATCTGCCTTGTTGCTAGTACCCTGTATATGGACATGTTGGACTACTCTGCCATGTAGCTAGTTCTCAGTATATGAACAAGTTGGACTCATTTGCCTTGTAGCTAGAAATCTGTATGTGGAAATGTTGCAATACCCTGCCATGTAGCTAGCTCTCTGTATTTGGACATTTTATAAACCTCTATCAGGTAGCTAGCTCTCTATACGTGGATATGTTGGACAGATCTGATAAGTAGGTAGCTCTCTGTATATGAACATATTGGACTTAACTACCATGTAGCTACCTCACATTATATGGACATGTTCAACTTATTAGACATGTAGCTAAAACTCTTTATATGGGCATGTTGGACTACTCTGCCATGTAGCTAGCATTCAATATATGAACACTTTGGACTCATCTACCAAGTAGTTTGAACTCTGTATATGGTAATGATGCACTATTCTGACATGTAGTTAGTTCTCTGTATGTGGACATTTAGGACTCCTCTGACTTGTGGCTAGCACTCTGTGTATGGCTATTTTTGAGTGATCTGCCATGTAGTTAGAACTCTGTATATGGAAATGTTGCACTACCCTGCCATGAAGCTAGCTTTCTATATATATAGACAAGTTGGACTCATCTGCCTTATAGCTAGAACTCAGTAAATGGAAATGTTGCACTACGCTGCATTGTAGCTAGCTCTCTGTATATGGACATTTTGGACTCGTTTGCCATGTAGCTAGTATTTAGTATATGTACATATATGTAGTACTCATCTGCCTTGTAGCTAGAACTCTGTATATGGAAATGTTGCACTACCCTTCCATGTAGTTAGTTCTCTCTATATAGACAAGTTGGACTCATCTGCCTTGTAGCTAAAACTCTGTATATGAAAATGCTGCACTACACTGCCATGTGGCTAGTTCTCTGTATATAGACATTATGGACTTGTTTGCCATGTAGCTAGCTCTCAATACATGGATATCTTGGACTCATCTGCCATGTAGCTAGTACCCTGAGTATGGACATGTGGTTGTTCTCTGCCATGTAGCTAGTTCACTGTACATCAATAGGTTGGAAGGATCTGTCAAGTAGGTAGCTCTCAGTATATGAACATATTGGACTTGTGTGCCATGTAGCAAGCTCTCAGTAAATGGACACGTTGGACACATCTGCCATGTAGCTAGAAATCTGTATGTGAAAATGCTGCACTACTCTGCCATGTAGCTAACACTCTGTATATAGAGAAGTTGGACTCTCTGTTTGTAGCTAGAACTCTGTATATGGAAATGTTGCAATACCATGCCATGTGGCTAGCTCTCTGTATATTAACATTTTGGACTCGTCTGCCATGTAGCTAGCTCTCTGTACACGGATATGATGGAATGATCAGTCAAGTAGGTAGCTCTCAGTATATGAACATATCGGACTTGTCTGTCATGTAGCAAGCTCCCAGTATATGGACACATTGGACACATCTGCCATGTAGATAGAACTCTGTATATGTAAATATTGCACTACACTGACATGTACCTAGCTCTCTGTATATAGACAAGTTGGACTCATCTAACTTGTAGCTAGAAATCTGTATATGGAAATGTTGCACTACCCAGCCATGCAGCTAGTTCTCTGTATATGGAACTTTTGGACTCATATGCCATGTCGCTAGCTCTCTGTACATTGATATTTTACACTGATATGCCAAGTAGGTAGCTCTCTGTATAGGAACATATTGAGCTTGTCTGCCATGAAGCTTGCTCTCAGTATATGGACATGATGGACTCATCTGCCATGTAGTTAGCACCCTGTATATGGAATTGTTGCACTACTCAGTCAGGTAGCTAGCTCTCAGTATATGGGCCCGTTGGTCACATCTGCCATGTACCTAGAATTCTGTAAATGGAAATGTTGCACTACGCTGCAATGTAGCTTGCTCTCTGTATATAAACAAGTTGGACTCATCTGCTTTGTACCTTGAACTCTGTATATGGAAATGTTTCACAACAATGTCATATAGCTAGCTCTCTGTATATGGACATTTTGAACTAGTCTGCCATACAGCTAGCTCTCAGAACCTGCTAATATTGAACTGATCTGCCAAGTAGGTAGTTCTCTGTATATGAACATATTGGATTTGTCTGCCATGAAGCTATCTCTCATTATATGGACACATTGTACTCATCTGCAATGTAGCTAGAACTCTGTATGTGGAAATGTTACAGTCCACTGCTATGTAGCTAGCCATCTGTAGATAGACAAGTTAGACTCATCTGTCTTGTAGCTAGAACTCTGTATATGGAAATGATGCACTACCCTGCCATGTAGCTAGCTCTCTGCATATGGACATTTTGGACTCGTCTGCCATTTAGCTATCTCTCTGTACATGGATATTTTGGACTGGTCTGCCATGAAGGTAGCTCTCAGTATATGGAGAGGTTGGAAACATCTGCCTTGTTGCTAGTATTGTGTATATGGAAATGTTGCATTACTCTGCCATGAAGCTAGCTCTCTGTATATAGACAAGTTGGACTCATCTGCCTTGTAGGTAGAACTCTGTATATGGAAATGTTGCACTATACTGCCATGTGGCTAGCTCTCTGTATATGGATACTTTGGACTCGTCTGTCATGTAGCTGGCCCTTTGTACATGAGTCCAAAATGGCCAAATACAGAGAGGTAGCCACATTGCAGTGTACTGCAACATTTCCATATACAAAGTTCTAGCTACAAGCCAATGAGTCCAACTTGTCTCTATACAGAGAGTTAGCTACATGCAGAGTAGTGCAATATTTCCATATACAGAGTTCTAAGTACATGGCAGATGTTTCCAATGTGTCCATATACTGAGAGCTAGCTACTTGGCAGAGTAGTCCAACATGTCCATATAAACAGGGTAGTAGCTGTATGGCAGATGTATAAAACTTGTCCATATACTGACAGCCACCTACAGGGCAGAGAAGTCCAATATGTTCATATAAAGAGAGCTACTTAATTGGCAGAACAGTCCAACATATCCATGTCCAAAATGTCCATATACAGAGAGCTAGCCACATGGCAGAGTAGTGCAATATTTCCATATAAAAAGTTCTAGATACAAGACAGATGAGTCCAGCTACATGGCAGAGTAGTGCAGCATTTCCATATACAGAGTTCTAGCTACATGGCAGATGTGTCCAACGTGTCCATATACTGACAGCTAGCTACATGGCAGAGAAGTACAACATGTACAAATTCAGGGTAGTATATACATGGCAGATGAGTCCAACGTGTCCATATACTGAGAGCCACCTACTGGGCACACAAGTCCAATATGTTCATATACTGAGAGCTACTTACTTGGCAGATCCGTCCAACATATCCATTTACAGAGCACTAAATACATGACAGATGATTCCAAAATGTCCATATACAGAGAGCTAGCTACATGACAGGGTAGTGCAACATTTCCCAATATTGAGTTCTAGCTTCATGGCAGATGTGTCAATGGTGTTCATATACTAAGAGCTACCTACATGGCAGACAAATTCAATAAGTTCATATACAGAGAGCTACATATTTGTCAGATCAATCTAACATATCCATGTACAGAGAGCTAGCTTCATTGTAGAGTAGTGCAACATTTCCATATACAGACTTCTAGGTACATGGCAGATGTGTCCAACATGTCTATATACTGAGAACTAGCTACATGGCAAAGTAAGGCAACAGGTCCATATTCAGGGTACTAGCTACATGGCATATATGTCCAACTTTTCCATATACTGAGAGTCACCCACATGACAGACAATTCCAATATGATCATACACAGAGAGTTACCTAGTTGACAGATCAATCCAACATATCCATGTAGAGAAAGCCATCTTCATGGGAGATGATTCCAGAGTCTCCATATACAGAGAGCTAGCTACATGGCAGTGCTGTGCAACATTTCCATATACTGAGGTCAAGCTTCATGGCAGATGTGTCAACGGTGTTCATATACTGAGAGCTACCTAAATGGCAGACAAATAAAATATGTTCGTTTACAGAGAGCTACATACTTGTCATCCGTCCAGCATATACATGTACAGAGAGCTAGCTACATGGCTGATGAGTCTACAATGTCCATATACAGAAAGTTATATACATGGCAGATTAGTGCAACATTTCCATATTCAGAGTTCTAGCTATATGACAGATGTGTCCAACGTGTCCATATACTGAAAGCTAGCTACATGGCAGAGTAGTCCAACATATCCCTATTCAGGGTAGTAGCTACAGGTCACATGTGTCCAACATGTCCATGTACTGAGAGTCACCTACAGGGCAGACAAGCCCAATATTTTCATATACAGGGTGTCAACTACACAGAGCTAGCTAAATGATAGACATGCCCAAAATACCCATATACAGAGAATTAGCGACATGGAAGGGTAGTGCATCATTTCCATATACATAGCTCTAGCTACAATGCAGATGAGTCCAACTTGTCGATGTACATTGAGCTAGCAACATTGCAGAGTTTTGCAACTTTTCCATATTCATAGATCTAGCTACATGGCAGACGTGTTCAACAAGTCCATATACTGAGAGCTAGCTATATGGCAGAGTAGTCCAACATGTCCATATTCAGGGTAGTAGCTACATGGCAGATATGTCCAACGTGTCCATATACTGAGAAACACCTACAGAGCAGACAAGTCCAATATGTTCATATACAGAGAACAACCTACTTGGCAGATCAATTCAATATATCCATGTACAGAGAGCTACCTATACGGAAGAGTACTGCAACATTTCCCTATACAGAGTTCTAGCTACATGGCAGATGTGTCCAACATGTCCATATATTGTGAGCTAGCTACATGGCAGAATAATCCAACATAAACATATTCAGGGTACTTGCTACATGGCAGATGTGTCCAATGTGTCCATATACTGAGAGTCATCCACAGGGCAGACAAGTCCAATATGATCATATACAGAGAGCTACCTACTTAGCAGATCAGTCCAACATATCCATATAGAGAGAGCTAGCTACATATCAGAACGATTCCAAAATGTCCATATACAGAGAGCATTACAAGGCAGGGCAGTACAAATTTCCATATACTGAGATCTAGCTACATGGCAAATGTGTCAATGGTGTTAATACACTGAGAGCTACCTACATGGCAGACAAATCCAATATGATTATATAAAGAGAGGTACCTCCTTGTCATATCAGTCCAACATATCCATGTACATAAAGCTGGTTACATGGTTGACGAGTCCAAAATGCCCATATACAGAGAGCTAGCCACATGGCAAGGTAATGCAACATTTCCATATACAGAGTTCTAGCTACAAGACAGATGAGTCCAACATGTCTACATTCAGAGAGTTAGCTACATTGCAGAGTAGTGCAACCAACATTTCCATATAGAGTTCTAGCTACATGGTAGATGTGTCCAACGTGTCCATATACTGAGAGCTAGCTACATGTCAGAGTAGTCCAACATATCCATATTCAGGACTGTACCTACATGGCTGATGTGTCTAATGTGTCCATATACTGAGAGCGATCTACAGGTCAGACAAGTCCAAGTTGTTCATATAGAGACCAAACTACTTGGAAGATCAGTTCAACATATCCATGTACATAGAACTAGCTACATGGAAGAGTAGTGCAACATTTCCATATACAGAGTTCTAGCCATATGGCATATGTGTCCATTGTTTCCATATACTGAGAGCTAGCTACAAGGCAGAGAAGTCCGATATGTTCATATACAGAAAGCTACATGCTTGTCAGATCAGACCAACATATCCATGTACAGAGAGCTAGCTATATTGCAGAGGATTCCAAAAGGACCACATACAGAGAGCTGGCTACATGGCAGGGTAGTGCAACATTTCCCAATACTGAGTTCTAGCTACGTGGCAGATGTATAAATGCTGTTCATATACTGAGAGCTTCCTACATGGAACACACATCTTATATGTTCATATACAGAGAGCTACATACTTGTCATATCAGTCGAACATATCCATGTACAGAGAGCTAGCTACATGGCAGAGTAGTGCAACATTTCCATATAC
>NW_006409095.1:109888-114718 GCF_000296735.1 Chrysochloris asiatica
GTGCAACATTTCCATATACAGAGTTCTAGCTACATGGCAGATGTGTCCAACGTGTCCATATACTGAGAGCTAGCTACATGGCAGAGAAATCCAACATGAACATATTCAGGATACTAGCAACATGGAAAATGTGTCCAACTTGTTTATATACTGAGAGTCATCCACATGGCAGACAAGTCCAATATGATCATATACAGAGAGCTACCTACTTGGCAGATCAGTCCAACTTATCCATGTCGAGAGAACTAGCTACATGGCGACGATTCCAAAATGTTCATATCCAGAGAGCTAGCTACATGGCAGAATAGTAACACATGTCCACATTCAGGGTAGTGTCTACATGGAAGATTTGTCCAACGTGTCCATATACAGAGAGTAATCCACAGGGCAGACATGTCCAATATGATAATATACAGCGAGCTACCTACTTGGCAAAGCAGTCCAACATATCCATGTAGGGAGAACTAGCTACATGGCAGAAGATTCCAAAATGTCCATATATAGAGAGGTAGCTACATGGCAGGATAGTGCAACATTTCCATAAACAGAGTTCTAGCTACAAGGCAGATGAGTCCAACTTGTCTATATACAGAGAGTTAGCTACATGGCAGAGTAGTGCAACGTTTCCATATACAGAGTTCTAGCTACATGGCAGATATGTCCAAAGTGTCCATATGCTGAGAGATATCTACATGGCAGAGTAGTCCAACATGTCCACATTCAGGGTAGTAGGTACATGGAAGATGTGTGCAACGTGTCCATATACTGAGAGCCACCTACAGGGCGGGCAAGTCCAATATGTTAATATACAGAGACCTACCTACTGGGCAGATCATTCCAACATATCCCTGTACAGAGAGATAGCTACATGGCGGAGTAGTGCCACATTTCCATATACTGAGTTCTAGCTACATGACTGATGTGGCAACGGTGTTCATATACTGAGAGCTACCTACATGGCAGACAAATCCAATTTGTTCATATACAGAGAGATACATACTTGTCAAATCAGTCCATCATATCCACATACAGAGAGCTACTTACATGGCTGAAGAGTCCAAAATCTCCTTATACATAGAGCTAACCACATGGCAGGGTAGTGCCACATTTCCATATACAGAGTTCTAGGTACAAGGCAGATGATTCCAACTTGTCTATATATGGAGAGCTAGATACATGGCAGAGTAGTGCAACATTTCCATATATGGTGTTCTAGCTTCATGGCAGATGTGGCCAACGTGTACATATACTGAGAGTAGTTATATGACAGAGTAGTCTATCATGTCCATATTCAGGGTAGTAGCTACATGACAGATGTGTCCAATGTGTCCATATACTGAGAGCCACTTAAAGGTCAGAGAAGTCCAATATGTTCATACACAGAGAGCTACTTACTTGTCAGATCAGTCCAACATATCCATGTACAGAGAGCTAGCTACATGGCAGACGATTCCAAAATGTCCATAAACAGAGAGCTAGCTACATGGAAGGAAGTGCAACATTAACTTATACAGAATTCTAGCTACAAGGCAGATCAGTCCAACTTGTCTGTATACATAGAGTTAGCTACATGGCAGAGAAATGCAACATTTCCATATACAAAGTTCTAGCTACATGGAAGATGTGTCCAACGTGTCCCTATACAGCGAGCTAGCTACATGGCAGAGTAGCTCAACATGTCCATATTCAGGGTAGTAGCTACATGGCAGATGTGTCCACCTTTTCCATATAGTAAGAATTACGCAAAGGGAAGATAATTCCAATATGATCATATATAGAGAACTACCTTCTTGGCAGATCAGTCTAACATATTCATGTACACAGAGCTAGGTACATGGAAGACACTTCCAAAATGTCCATAAACAGAGAGCTAGCCACATGGCAGGCTAGTGTAACATTTCCATACACAGAGTTCTAGCTACAAGGCAGATGATTCCAACTTGTATATATAAAGAGAGCTAGTTACATGGCAGAGTAGTGCTACATTTACATATACAGAGTTCTAGCTACATGGCAGATGTGTCCAACTTATCCATACACTGAGAGCTAGCTACATGGCAGTGTAGTTCAACATGTCCATATACAGGGTACCAGCTATTTGGCAGATTAGTCAAACATGTCCATATACTGAGAGCTAGCTATATGGCTGACAATTCCAATATGTTCATATCCAGAGAGTTACCTACTTGGCAGGTCAGTCCAACATATCCATATACCGCGAGCTAGCTACATGTCATATGAGTCCAAAATGTCCATACACAGAGACCTAGCTACATGGCAGAGTAGTCCAACATGTCCATATACAGGGTACTAGCTATATGACAGATGAGTCCAACATGTCCATACACAGAGAGTTAGCTACATGGCAGAAAAGTCCTATACGTTCATTTACAGAAAGGTACTTACTTGTCATATCAGTCCAACATAACCATGTACAGAGAGCTAGCTACATGGCAGAGAGTCCAAAATTTAGATAAAAAGAGAGCTAGCTACAGGGCAGGATAGTGAAACATTTCCATATAAAGAGTTCTTGCTGCAATGCAGATGAGTCCAACTTGTCTATATACAGAGAGCTACCTACAATTCAGGGAAGTGCAACATTTACATATACAGAGTTCTAGCTACATGGCAGATGTGTCCAACATGTCTATATACTGAGAGCTAGATACATGGCAGACAAGTCCAATATGTTCAAATACAGAGAGCTAGCTACATGGCAGGGTATTGCAACATTTCCATATACAGAGTTCCAGTTACATGGCAGATGTGTCCAATGTGTCCATATACTGAGAGATACCTACATGACAGAACAGTCGAAAATATCCATGCACAGAGAGCTAGCTACACGTAAGACTAGTCCAAAATGTCCATATACAGAGAGCTAGCTATATGGCAGAGTAGTGCATCATTTCAAATATACAGAGTTCAAGCTACTTGGCAGATAAGTCTAAAGTGTTCATATACTGAGAGCTAGCTACATGGCTGAGTAGTCCATCAAGTCCATATAAACAGTACTAGCTACATGGCTATTGTGTCCATCATGTCCATATTCTGAGAGCTTCTTCCATGGCATATCAGTCCAAAATATCCATGCACAGAGAGCTAGCTACATGTCAGACTAGATGAAAATGTCCATAAACAGAGAGCTAGCTACATGGCACGGTAGTGCAACATTTCCATATACACAGTTCTAGCTACATGGCAAATGAGTGCAAAGTGTTCATATACTGAGAGCTAGCTACATGGCAGACACGTCCAATATGTTCATATACAGAGCTATCTACATGGTATGGTGGTGCTACATTCCCATTTACAGAGTTCTAGCTACATTGCAGATGTGCCCCACGAGTCCATATACTGAGAGCTAGATACATGGCAGAATAGTTCAACATGTCCATATACAGGGTACTAGCTACATGGCAGATGAGTGCAACATGTCCATATACTGAGAGCTAGCTACATGGCAGATGAGTCCCACTTGTCCATATACCGGGTACTAGATACATAGGAGATGTGTCCAACGTGTCCATATACTGAGAGCTAACTACATGGAAGAAAAGTCCAATAGGTTAATATACAGAGAGCTAGCTACATGACAGATAAGTCCAACATATCCATGTAAAGATAGCTAGCTACATGTCCGATGAGTCCAAAATGTCCATATACATAAAGCTAGCTACATGGTAGACTAGTGCATCATTTCCATATACAGAGTTCTAGCTACATGGCATATGTGTCCAACGTGTCCATTTACTGAGAGCTAGCTACATGGCAGAGTAGTTCTACATATCCATATACAGGGTACTAGCTACAAGGCATATCAGTCTAAGTTGTCTATATACAGAGACCTAGCTACATGGTAGTGTAGCGCATGATTTCCATATACGGAGTTCAAGCGACATGGCAGATGAGCCCAAGATTTTCACATATTGTGAGCTAGCTATATGGTGTAGTAGTGTCATATGTCAATATTCAGGGTACTATTTACATGGCAGATGAGTACAGCATGTCCGTATACTGAGAGCTAGATACATGGCAGGCAAGCCCAATATGTTCATATACAGAGAGCTAAGACCAGTCCAAAATATCCATGAACAGAAAGCTAGCTACATGGCAGACTATTCTAAAATGTCCATATGTAGAGAGCTAGCTACATGGCAGGGTAGTGCAACATTTCCATATACAGAGTTCTTGCTACATGGCAGATAACTCCAAAGTGTTCATATACTGAGAGTTAGGTACATGGCAAAGAAGTCCAATATGTTCATATACAGAGAGCTACCTACTTGGCTGATCAGTATAAGATATCCATGTACAGATAGCTAGCTACATGGCAGACGAGTCCAAATTGTCCATATACAGAGAGCTAGCTAAATGGCAGAGTAGAGCATCATTTCCATATACAGAGTTCTAGCTACAAGGCAGATGAGTCCAACTTGTCTATATACATAGAGCTAGATACAAGGCAGGGTAGTGCAACATTTCCGTATACAAAGTAATAGATACATGTAAGATGAGACCAATGTGTCCATATGCTGAGAGTTAGCTACATGCAGATGAGTCCAACACATGTATATTTAGAGGATTAGCTTCAAGGCTGATGAGTCCAACATGTCTATATACAGAGAGCTTGCTACATGGAAGGATAGTGCAACATTTCCATATACACACTCCTAGCTTCAAGGCAGATGAGTCCAAATTGTCTACATACAGAGAGCTAGCTACATGGCAGAGTAGTGCAACATTCCATATACAGACTTCTAGCTTCATGGCAGATGACTCCAACATGTCCATATACTGAGAGCTAGCTACATGGCAGACACTTCCAAT
>NW_006409095.1:115528-117005 GCF_000296735.1 Chrysochloris asiatica
ATAGGTACATGGCAGAGTAGACAAACTTGTCTATATACAACTTACTAGCTACTTGGCAGATGAGTCCAAATGTCCATAAACTGAGAGCTCGGTACATGGCAGATCAGTCCAACATGTCCATATACAGCATATTAACTACATAGCAGACGTGTCCAACGTGTCCATATACTGAGAGCTAACTACATGGCAAAAAATCCAATATGTTAATAAATAGAGAGCTAGGTACATGGCAGATCAGTCCAACAAATCCATGTACAGAGAGCTAGCTACATGTAAGACTAGTCAAAAATATCCATATATAGAGAGCTAGCAACATGGCTGAGTAGTGCATCATTTCCATATACAGAGTTCTAGCTACAAGGCAGATGAGTCCAACTTGTCTATATACAGAAAGCCAGCTACATGGCAGACTAGTTCAACATATCCATGTACAAGGTGCTAGCTACATGGCAGATAAGTCCAACATGTCCATATATTGAGAGCTAGCTACATGGCAGACACGTCCAATATGTTCATATACAGAGATCTGCCTAGTTGGCAGATCAGTCCAACATATTCATGTACAGAGAGCTAGCTACATGGAAGACGGACCTAAAATTTCTATATACGGAGAGCTAGCTACTTGGCAGAGTAGTCCAACATGTCCATATATGTGTTACTAGCTACAAGACAGATGAGTCCAACTTTTCCATATACTAAGAGCTAGCTACATGGCAGAGTAGTCAAACATGACCATATAAGGGGTACTAGCTACATGACAGATGAGTCCAACATGTCCATATACTGAGAGCTAGATACATGGCAGACAAGTCCAATATGTTCATATACAGGGAGAGTAGTGCAACATTTCCATATAAAGAGGTTTAGCTTCACGGAAGATTTGTCCAACATGTCCATATCCTGAGAGCTGGCTACATGGCAGACAAGTCCAATATGTTCATATACAGGGAGCTACCTACACGGCAGTGTAGTGCAACATATCCATATACCGAGTTCTAGCTACAAGGCAGATGAGTCCAACTTGTATACATACAGAGAGCTAGCTAAATGGCGGGGTAGTGCAATATATCCATATACTGAGTTCTAGCTACAAGGCAGATGAGTCCAACTTGTTTATATAAAGACAGCTAGCTACATTGCAGTGTAATGCAACATTTCCATATACAGAGTTCTAGCTACATGGCAGATTTGTCCAACGTGTCCATATCCTGAGAGGTAGCTACAGGGCAGATCAGTCCAAAATATCCATATACAAAGAGCTAGCTACATGGCAGAGCAGTGCATTATTTCCATATACAGAGTTCAAGCTACATGGTAGATGAGTCCTAAGTGTTCATATACTGATAGCTAGTTATATGGCAGAGTAGTTCAATATGTCCATATAAAGAGTACTAGCGACCTGGCTAATGAGTCTAACATGTGCATATATTGAGAGCTATCTACATGCCAGAGAAGTCCAATATGTTCATATACAGAG
>NW_006409095.1:120540-121204 GCF_000296735.1 Chrysochloris asiatica
TGCCATGTAGCTAGCTCTCTGTATATAGACAAGTTGGAGTCATCTGCCTTTTAGAGAGAACTCTGTATATGATAATGTTGCACTACCCTGCCATGTAGCTAGCTCTCTGTATATGGACATTTTGGATTCGTCTGTCATGTAGCTAGCTCTCTGAACATGAATATGTTGGACTGATCTGATAAGTAGGTAGGTCTCTGTATATGAACATATTGGATTTGTCTGCCAGCTTGCTAGTTCTCAGTATTTGGACATGTTGGACTCTAGCCAGGTAGATAGTACTCTTTATCTGGACATGTTGGACTACTTCGGCATGTAGCTAGCTCTCATTATATGAGCTCTTTGGACTCATCTGCAAAGTAGCTTGAAGTCTGTATATGGAAATGTTTCAGTACCCTGCCATTTAGCTAGACCTCATAATTTGAACATTTTGTACTCATCTGCCATGAAGGTTGAACTCTGTATATGGAAATGTTTCAGTACTCTGCCATGTAGCTAGCTCTCTGTATATGGACATTTTGACTCATCTGACATGTAGCTAGCTCTCAGTATATGGACACGTTGGTCTCATCTGCCATGTAGCGTGTACCCTGTATATGGATATGTTGGACTACTCTGCCATGTAGCTGTTGTTGTTGTCAGGTGCCATCGAGTCGGAACCGACTCA